>NC_090228.1:2390198-2502698 GCF_024489055.1 Chanodichthys erythropterus
CAATAACACATGACAACCCACTTTTACACATAAACAACTCTTATTTGGTCAGTCATATGCGGTAAAGCGAAAGGATGTGATTCAGAAGAAGAACTAACGATAAGAGTAAAAGTCTGCCAAACCTTGTGCTGATCTTGGCTGTGTAGCACCTACAGCTCTGCAGATGCTCTTAAAGATTCCCAATGTAAGAAATGAAGATTGAGTGGTGCAAACTTTATTGGGCTCAAACAGCAAACCACAGCTCCTGGTAAGCAGACCAAAACACAGCTGCTCATTTCAAATGCAAAGTCTTAAAGGCATAGCAACATAAAGAATAGCCTATTATGCCCTTTTTTAAAGGGCTCATGAACTGCATTGTTTTATTGTTTTATAATGTTTCCTGGGATGCACTTATAATGTTAGTATGCTTTTTAGATCAAAAAGCATTTTATTTCACTCTTTGAATGCTATTTTTTAAGGGGCGTGTCTGCTGTGAGACTTCAGTGTAAACGCCCACTGCTGTGATTGGCTGACATCTTTGCAAATTAAATTGCTAAATTACTCTCTCTGAAACCTTTAGCATGTATTTACTATTACAGCTCTCAAGGTTAACTAATCATGAAAAGTGTTGCATTACATTTAGATCTACGGCATTATATTTAGACCGTGGCATGAAAGGTTGTAGTGATGATCATTGTAGTCGATCAAGGGCATGTTGTTGAGCTCATGAAAGCAGTGATCTCATCAATGTAACTCAATTTCTGCACTCTAACGAATGCTTTCATCATAACTAACAGTGCAAACACGACGTTACTAAGAGAATCGTTGAATAAAACATCAGTTTTGGTGCGAGTCCAGAATTCAGTCACTGATAAACTCACGCTTTTTGATTGACAGCTCCAGTCATTGTAAAAGCAGCGTTCTTTGATCGCTTTTATATAATTTAATCATTGTTTAAATAACAGATTATTTTAATCCTACTGAGAGAAACAATGTGAAGTTGAGCGTTTAGTCACTGGTTTGATTTACTGACACACAGACAAAGATCATCTGACTGTACATGAATCATTACATATCGGATCAGGCATTAGAATGAACACAGTTACTGACATGTTGCATTACTGCCGAGTCCATATCATAGAAATCTGTTTGCAAAGCCTGCGCCAAATTGCAATTTCGAAGAAATTTAGAATCACACCAGTGGGTGGGGCTAATGTTGCAATGATAAAGTAGGCATTGATTTCTTCTGTGGAGGCAGCGTTTCACTTATCTATGATAGGCACATTCCGGTACAAGTCATTCGATGGGTCTGGTGTCAATAAAAGCTTTTATTGGACTAACAAGGACGTTTTTAGTTCTGAAACTTACAGGATATTCTTATAGTTACATATCAAAAGCTCAAGAAAACAAGTTGATTTCTCAATTCATGACCCCTTTAAAGTCTTGATTTTTGGCTCTACTAGAATAGGTTTTCATGCTTGAATGTTCAAAAACATATTTTTCTTATTTTGCAGCACCTCTCTTTGCAGTCTGTCAGTAACACTCGGTTTAGTTCCTGTCTCTATGAAGCCCCTCCTTCTGAAAAGCACAATGTGCTCTGATTGGTCAGCTGGAGCAGTGTGTTGTGATTGGTGAAGCGTTTCGAGCGTGTTTAAGAAATGCCCCGCCCCTTACCTTAACCGCTAGTTTCAACACACTACTAACTCAACTAGGCCCCGCCCCTTTATTTTGCATATGCCTTCAGCAGGAATTATTTAAATGAGGAGTATTGTGATGTAAGAAAACTCGAAATTACGATGGAGGCGTTTCAGGGAGTTCAGAAACACTGACACTGATAAAGAGAATAACTCCTGCTGGAAGGACTTTGTAACACTGCAGAGCTTTTTCATGATCAAACAAGCAAAATTACACACTAAAGAGAGTTGAACATGTAAAATAGCATAATAGGGCCTCTTTAAGTCAAGGTTCAAAAATGCAGTGAAAAATGATTATGAAACACTAAAAGTCACAAGCATTGACATTTGAAATAATAAAAGTTAATGATGGTTTTTAGAAGAAGGCAGTGGTACAGTACGCTTTGTATCAGGTACCATGTGTGTGTTCACGTGCCGTAAAATCCCAAGTGCTCCGATCGTAATTAACCAGATGAAGCACCAGTAGCGCTTCCGTCTCGATAGAATTCGTGGAAATGCAATGATTGACAGCTATGACATTTCTGACAGCTCGTGTGTCCCAGGTGTGGTGTATTTCTAAACATTATGGAGTCATTCATATGTTCACTGCCTTGTACCGAAGCCGAGGGAGAGAAATCACAAAGCTGTGAAGAAATAACAGAACAACAAGACTGAGGATCATACTAGCACAACTAAAACACTAGACTGAAATTTCATAAAGGATGAGATCAAATTTGAAGTGTTAAAATCGGCATGAAATGGAAGCTGTGATAGTCTTTTGTTCTCTATTGTGATGCATATCCAAGTGGAACGGCTTCTCAAACAAGAACAAATGTAGGGCGGGGCTTGATTTGGCCGTGGGGAATTGATTGGATGGTTGTGGTTTGCTATTGGCCTATCCCATGTGAGTGCCACCCTCGTTATCAGAGAAGAGATGCTACAAGAGGGAGGGGAAGTTATTCTGATTCAAGATTATGTGGAACATAATGAAAAAAAAAAAAAGTGCACAGATATTTTAATAAATACTGCAATATTGTATATATCGTTTTTGAGAAGTTTATGTTTTTGGTTCACTATAAATTAAATGGTGTATAATTGTGCATGAGAATCAACACATGATGTGCCGTGTAAATGCTGTTGTATTAAATAGATGCAAGCAAAACAAAGGCCAATTTCAATTGAGCATGCAAATAAATACAATGAAGAATACACTATGCAAATAAAGTAATTAATGTTGGTTAGATATCAAGTAAATGGTAGATTTTTAAACTTTAATCCTAAATCTATAAAAAAAACTAAAATAGATATCAACATACCTTTGAGATGAATTCATTCCTGAATATTGAGGAGAAGAAAAAGACGGATGACAAGACAGTAACTGCAGTGTTTTGCATGGGCTTTTGGAGCATCTCTCATACATAAGTTGCTCTTTCACGCAGGTCCCCCGGAGAGATAATGTCTCATATAACTGGCAAAATATATCATACGTTTATATTCGGGTGCAGTTGTGTTGCTATTTGGCAGCTGGAAGTCTGGAGATTAAACTTATTTCCCGCCTCATCCTCCTTTGGGGACGGCCATTCTAGGTCTCGCAAACAATGAAGCGGCGCTTCCACTCGAAATAATTCTGTTTTTTCACTGTTGCTAAATCTTATTAGGCAAAACTAACACACACGAAAATAGCTTTTCACGTGTCGGGAAAGAAGCAAAGTTGAGGAAGAAACACAGAAAGGAAAAGATAAACTTATCTGAATTCACAGTTCTCTGCTTGGGAAAACATTTCGACTGGAATAGTTTTGAATCATGGACGTATTTAGACTAGAGTATCATCATGGTTTAGTTATAGTGCAGTTTGGGATTAAAAATCATGATGCTCATTATTGCTTTTTTTTTTTTTTTTGCATCTTTTTGCAAGTCTGTCTATGTAAAAATTTGGTTGTAAAACCAAAAGGACAAATACTTCAGTAACAAAAAGGGATGCAATCGACATCTGGTTCAGATCAATTTTAATGTTTTTTTAAATAAATATTTTACAGAACACCTAAAGGGACATGGTAATGGGAAAAAAATATGAGTTGGGAGGAAAAATATATATTTCAGTACTTTTACATTCTTTTGCTAAAGTTTTGCATTCCCCAGAGAAGCTTTGCATTCCTTGGCATAGAACTTCACAAAAGCATTAAAATATAATTTTTTCCTCCCATCCTATATTTTTTCCATCACCATGTCCCTTTAGGTGCATGGTGCACCTCTGCAATTGTTAATATAAAAATATTAACAAAATATTAATAAAACAAATATTAAGAACCAGATGTCGATTGCATCCCTTTTTGTTACTGAAGCATTTGTCTGTTTCATATCAAGCAGTCAATTCAAGTGTGAAAACGGTCTTCCAGAGGAGAAAATCCAGCGGAGATCAAGGTCTAAAGACACAACAGTTCTTTGGCTGCCATGGCAACCGCATCCCTCCAAAACACGAGTTTGTTGATTCTGGTCTTACCTGAGACGACATCTGCCTCTGTACTTCCCGAATGACATATCTAAGCGCAAGCGAGGCAGACAGAAGGAGAGAGAGATGGGAGATTGGATGTTCTCTGAATCTCGTTTGTACGGGGGGCGAAGTAATTGAATTAGCCTGGTGGAGATAGCAGGGATTAGCGCTTCGGAAGCGGCACGGGGCAAACCAACAGCCTCGAGTCTCACTCAACACCTGCTATATCATCCACAGAAGCGGGAGGCGGTCGTGCCATCAGCGCTGTGCTGTCAGGCAGGACTCAAGACAAGGTCGTCTCACACAGAACAGGTCCTCACTGCTGGATATATACTGTATGCAGACACGGACCTGCACCTGGAGAAACAATCTCAGTACTCATCAAAGCTCTGTCAAGTGGGACAAGGACGGAAAAGTTAAAAAACAAACCCTTTCCAAGATGATCATTTGATAACCAGCACAGTAATTGATAAAATTGAGGACAAGGCATTCCAGTAAGTGTAATAGCAGATATGAGAAGCTCATACGCTGTCAAATCCAACAGTTGGTCTAAGTAGTTAACTTCACTTCATGTCTTAACGTAAAAATCTAGCAACCTGTACTATTCACATTGATTGGTTTGAGTGCCATTTTGTCAGGCAAAAAAAGGCAGGGCAATTCTTAATAGACTTTTTACTCATTTCGAAAAGTCATCTTGAATGTTGAATTGTCAATACAACTTTGAGATAACATCACATAAGCTGACTTCATAAATTGATGTTGATTTTCTTAAAATCTTTTGTTTGAACTCACCAGTATGGTGATCAGTGTTCCGGTTGGTTGGGCACTTAGAACTTCATTTATATTGCTATAATTCCCTTCCTATTGTTGCAGTGATTCAACAAGAAATCAGTTTTTTTGGTTTCAAAGGAAGGCAAGTAATAAATAGGTTGCTTTTAAAAGGTGACTTAACTTCTAACTAAACCATTACCATGTCTATTTTTCATAATGAATAATGAACTTTTAAAATGTTATTGTTAACACTTGTCATAAACAGCTTGTGAAACTTAGTTGAGCTGATATAATCTCTCTATATTTGTGAAATATCTTGACATTGACCAAGCTTGAGACACACAGACTTCAACATTCAGCATGCAAAACACAACAATTGTAGCTGTACTAAATTATCAAGCACTCTCTACAGTTCTTTTTTAGTTACTAGAACCTATTGTAAGTGCTATGCATACTATTCGTATTTCACTTTACATAGTTTTTGAAGGCAATCAGTTTGCATGCTTTTATTTAAGTAGGTCTAACTAATTACATTTTATAGTACATTATATATAGATAATTATTATAGCTGTAAAATTGATGCATTTCCAGTGTAATGCCTTTATTGGCATCAATGGTTCCATAAAGAACTTATTGCGAAACCCCCTTTTGGAACCTTTAAACAAACAAACAAACAAACAGATTCTTTTTAGGATTATTATTTCATAATCAGCCCAGTTGAGTATATCTATCGGGAATATTAATGCTTTCATAGTTTTCTTAACTATACTACTTTTTGGTATGTTCGCACCACAGGAACTGGGAATGATTTTAGATATAGGAACGTCTTTTGAGGAAATAAATTAGCTTGCAGAGTAGGGTCTAACCCAGCACAATCAGAGCTACCAGTAGCATAAGGGTTTGTTGATTGGAATGCATGTCATCCGAAACACAGTTTACATATACTTACTACACAAACCTACTCCACAAACCTGGAAAACACATATGGACCGATCCCAAAGTCCAGGCACTTCTCAACCGATCACAGCATCCTCCATCCTCCAGTTGTTGAAGGCCATGCTTAAATGACTTTGCTGTCGGCAGGCTTTCGTCACCTCAGAGTTCCCACTGGCCATGCGAATGCAACCAGGAAAATGGCCCTAGGGGGAAATTTAGTTATCGGGGGACCGTCCTGGTGGCTATTACTATAACTGAATTCCTGAAACTACCCGGTGCAAAAGCCTCTAATGGCACAAGACATTCCAGAAGGTTTCATAGCAGAAATGTGAAGCTCATATTAGAGGTATTTTAGCAGTAAAATGAATGCATTTCCAACATAATTCCTTTCAGGGGGATTTTTTTCAATGTAAATGTATTGTTGAGTGTATTCCTAAGATTAACAAGTAATATTATCACACTAGTCTCATGTATAATGTTTAAGTCTTAAGGCTATTTTGAAACAGTGCAGTATTTTAATGTTGATCCCACATTATTTGACCAGTGAATTTAGCTGACTTTTCCAGTTTTATGCAGTTTTAAATCAGTTTTATATGAAACGCATGTCCAAAAGCACAAGATAAACATATATATATATATATATGTTTATCTTGTGCTTGGCTTTAAGATTTTTCAGGTCACAATTTTACAGACCCCTAAAGGGACATAGTGGTGGAAAAAATTTGGGATGGGAGGAAAAATATTTTTCAAATCTCTCGCAAAGCTTTTGCGCTCTCTCACAAAGATATTTGGAGGGAAATTAAACAGGAAGTGTTTGTCTGAAGTCACAAAAGGTTTTGCAAGAGAACGCAAACATTTGTGAGCGCGCGCAAATATCTTTGCGAGAGAGCGCAAAGGTTTGCGAGGGAATGCAAAGTTTATCGGGAGAATGCAAAAGTTTTGCGAGAACCCCCCCCCCCCCCACCACCATGTCCCTTTAGGGCTTCTGTACAATTTCATAACATTTTCAGGTTGTATGATGATGGTAATTCTGCCCTCTGCAATGCCTTGCTCATGCCAAACATTTTTCTGTAGTGAAAAAGACTATACTCAACCTGAAACATCCCCAAACATATTGGGTTTACATGGGATAGACATCTGCAAAACAGAGTTTGAGTTTATTTTTAGACTGTGTTGGTGATCAAATATGAATGAGTGAAACGAGAAACAAATCTCACTGTCAAATACGCATCTAACAACGCTACACATTTGCAAAACATTCCTTTATTATAAATAAATCTTCATTTTTTTTGGTATAAAAACTAGCATGCTTCAACCATGGCATTTTACAGCTTCACAACCCCGCGGTTACGATTCAGTCAGCCAATACAAGACACGTCATCTCAGAATGCAGGTTTCTGACAAAGTGGGACAAGAATGAAAAAATCTGCACAACCACAAAAATACAATAACAACAAACATAGTTTGACTCTGGTAGTTTTCATATATTTTCTCTTTTTTTTTACATCCACATTTCCAAAGTTTACCGTGAATGTTTCCATCTGCAGAATGCTTACACGATTTTTTGTGGAAAGTTATTTTTTTTTGTATGACTGCAAGCCTGCACCTTCAGTTTTGTGAGTGTGTGCGTGTTCACGTGTGTTCATGGCAGGATCGGTAGCTCTTGATCGCAGGATAGCAGTCTCACTGGAAGGTCCCGTAAGTCCGTTCGTCTCCCAGGATGCTGCGGGTTTTAGATTGATGCAGAACGGTATAAAAATCTCATGCTCAGATGCCCGTTTCTGGTCCATTTGCCTGTCAGCGCATGTCACATGACAGACGTCCTGCTTCAGACAGGGCCCCGCCCTCAGCTCTGCCCACAGAGAGGGTCCCTCTTCAGATGGCGTGATTGCTGTAGCTGACGTATGTTGTTTTGGTGGATGATGCTGCTGGAGAGGAAAACACATTAGAGAATCACATCCACTCTCACTCGACTGCATGTGCATTATCTGTTTAGTCGAACATCTTTTAGGTGGCCTTATCTATTGTTTTACGGTCACTGCTCTTATGCAGTTTTATATACGTTTTTCCAAATTTTGCCTTTGCCTACTGAATTAGACAAGTTTTGATTTGATTCTTGCCGTTTTGGCCAATTTTATTTAGTGAAGAGAATGGGGAAATGCCAGTAGTGGTGGAGATTTTGATTCATTTCAGTGAATCTTGTGAATTTGTTCACCAAAAAGATTCATTCTGTAACCCTTTCTGTAGGTTTCATTGTGAGTCCACCTTATTTGAGTCCATCTTTTCAATAAAGAAATGAACAAAAACACCATGACAAACTAGTGAGTCCTGACAAGATATGATGCTCAAAGAAACAGAAAAATCTGTTAAAGCTTGTCTAGTTGGCATATCATTAAGTGTCAATAATATTCTTATGCAAATAAGTTTAAATTTGACATAGATTTTGTTTCTTTGTGAATGAATCAGTGTTTTTGAACGAATCTTTTGAGTGAACAAACTGGTAATAAAAGTGGCAAAAAAGCCAAGAATCATATATATATATATATTTATTACAAATTTTTTAGTTTGCATATCATTTAACGTCAAATTTCTTATAATGCAAACAAGTTTAAATTGCTGTTAGCATTGTTGTTTTCTTTGCGAATGAATCAGTTTTTGAACGAATCTTTTGGTGGCAAAATTGAAGAAAGAAAAGTCTAGTCTAGTCTGACAAATATATTCTCACGCAAACAAATTTACATTTGGTTGGTAATCGAATCAGTGAATGAATCAGTATTTTAAAATCTAACCAGTCATATTTTTCTATTACTCTTAATTATTTTAATTAACAATAAGACTTGTTTAGGTTGTGAAAGACAAATCTGTTAAATGAATGATTCAATGATTCATTCATAAGACACTCATTCATAACACATAACACATGTCATATACAGACAAACATTACGCCTACCTAATGAAGTGACAATGCAATGTGAGAAAAGGGTACAGAACGAATCATTTTGATGAATGGATTCACAAGATTCATCAAAATGAATCAAAATCTCCACCACTACTGGCTGGTGTAATTTCCTGTTCCCTTGTACAAACAAGTGAACAAAACAGTCACAAAAGTGAATGGAAAGAACAAAAAGAAGAAGTTTGGGAAAAAAAAAAAAAACTGTCTAGTTTGACAAATATATTCTCACCAAGTTTAAATTTGGCTGGTCGTTCTTGATGAATAAATCAGTGTTTTTTAAACAAATCTTTTGGTTTAAAATTTTTCTATTCACTTGAATCTCTCCTTTTAATAAACACTCTTAATTATTTTAATTATGAATAATAAGACTTGTTTGGGTTGTGAAAGACAAATCTGTTGAATGAATGATTCAATGATTCATTCATAAGACATAAATAGACAAACATAACGCCTACCTACTGATGTAATGATGTAATGTGAGAAAAGGGTACAGAATGAATAATTTTGGTGAACGAATTCAAAAGATTCGCTGAAATAAATCAAAATCTCCACCACTACTGGCTTTTTCCCATTCCCTCCTCCCAATCCTCTCTTTACTAAATAAAAGTGGCGAAACGGTCAAGAATCAAATAAAAAAGTTGTCTAATTTAGTTTTGGGTGATCTTGATACTGATACACAAGTTGTGCTTTAATGTTTCAGAAGGCAAAGCATCACCCACCGCACAGAACAAAGTAATTGGCTTGATGACTTAAAATGGGCTTATTTCCCCTCAAAGCCTTGGAACACTTCTGAGTGATTAAATTTTCAACACTCCATAATCCTGCACTTTGCAGAAAAAAAAAAAAGAAAAAAAAAAAATCAAAAAATCAAAAAGAGCCAAAAAAAAAAATGTATCAAGCTGGCAAATAACGCAGCTAGTCGGATATGCTAATCAGACTGGGAACATTGATGCCACACTTTACTTTGCCTGTCTACCCCCGGCAATCATCCCAGCAGGAAACGTTTGGTCTTATAACAAGACTTGTGTTTGGTTAAGTCTACCAATCTGTACTAAACAGCTGTTCAACACACAGATGGAACATTTACCAAACATCTGGAGGAAAAACAGAGATAAATGTGATGCTAAGAGAGCAGAAGTAGAGCGCAACAGTGACCACAGCAGCCTTGGATTATCAAAGCATATTTCCTATTAATTTTCTACATTTAAATAAACTTCAATCAAAAGCTTTAAGCCTTGAACTAAACCAACCAGCTCCACAGCATTTGATTCAAAGCCCAAAATGATTTGAAAATCAGAAAAAAGCTAATTAACATCTTTTATCCTGTAATGCAATGGGAATTCATTTAATCAGTCTTGGTTTTTGTGTCTTTCTAATGCAACTTGCACTGGGTAGGTGGCCTCCTAGCCTTAAAAAAATGATGGTTAATCATTCATTTGAATGGGATTTTCTGGTCTACATGGATGAAATACTGACTGTTGGTCTCCATGCTCTCACAAAGCTCGGTCTTCACTTCCCCGTTGGGCCGGTCGCTTCCCTTCTGCACTAGTTTTCCTGACATGGTGGCGGCAGTGACGATAGCTTTGAAGCTGCGCTTGCGTTTGGGAACGTTCTGCTCCGGGTGGAAGATGATGATATAGACCTTGGGCATGTAGAGCATCCCCAGAGACACAGATGCGCTGAGGCTGAGAGAGATGGTGAGGGTGGTCGTCTGGATGTACATCTGAAAACAACATGCAGCAAAGAGGGAGGGTTAGGAGTTAGTCAGGTCATGACATGAGCTTTGTACCATTAAAGCATCCAGCAACAATCCTCCTCATTATAAACAAAGCATTTATATAATCAAGCTCTAAAAATGGCTTGTTGTGATGTTGCGGGTTCGGTGACGTCACATGAGCATAGAATAGACCCTTTTTCACATTTCCAGGTTCTTCACAAGCGGAAGTCGTCATAGTTGGGTAAACTTTGATAGCGCTGTGAATGAGAGACTTCATTAAATACATTTTTTTTGTGCTTCTGTTTGCACAAATATAGCAAATGAAAAACTCCACAATAGTGTTTTCGTAACTTTCAAAATGAGGCGAAAAAAAGAGAGCGATTGATAATGGCAGACAGAAGAGAGAAACATGTCATTTTTGCCGTCACTTCCACAGCCGCTGAATTAGAAACAAAAAGACTATAGAATAACACAAGATGCGTCACTCGATTTATTATGAATGTGAGAAAGTGCAACGTGCAAAATGGCGGAATAAGTCCAGCCTTCGCGTCATCGCGTCACTGCAGCGGCCGTTAGAAGCTCCGGTTTCTATAGAAACAGTCAGACTCGCGCCTCCGAAATGAGGCAAGAGAGACGCGCATTTAGGACTGCGCATGCGCATTAGGTTGATCCAGCCTTAAAAATACCGTTTTTTGTCATGATTCAAGAGTTTAGAAAAAAAAATTATGAGACAGTTGTTGTCAGATTTTATTGGTGATTTCAAATATGAAATTTAATCGAAAGCTTGGCAAACAGCTTTAGAGAATTCGATGCTGCCGAGTGAAATGACTTGATTAGAAACACCTTCACAGCAGTTTTTTTATTTTATTTTATTTTTTATTTGATGCAACGGTAATATAATACTAAGTATAGTGTTATAAATGTACATACATAAAAAAAAAATGAAAGTATAAAAAAATGGCAGGATTTACGATATTGATGACCGTTAAAACGCCACAGGCCCCGCCCACTAGCGTTCAGTCTGGCGTTACACTGTCGCGTCAAAAGCAAATAGAAGCCATTAAAATCTCAGACGCTGTCTACACTGATACAGTAAACAGATGTGTGTTCAGTTTACTAAATATGCTTGAGTCTGTCGACAACAGGACAATTTCGAAGATTAAAAGAGCGTTTGCTTTGATGCGCCCAGTTTAAACTGCTCGTCTCTGTACAGACTTCAGAAGGATCCCAGCGTCAGAAATTAGTGGATGGTTTATTTCAGAGTCGTTCATATTTAACGGCTCTGGTTTATTTCAATGTCATCCCAGATGTCGGAGGATTATATGTCCCCCACCCCCACCCGGAGCATTTTGTTTTGTAAATGACTGAGGCACAATGTAATGGAGAGTTTGCAAAGAAACTTTTGTTGACAGATGAAGCAGCCGACTCTATTGGATCTGACAGCAGCTGCATCACAAGTCGTAAGTAAATTATTTCATTATGCTTCGTCTGTAAATATGTTATATAAATATGTTAAGTTATATGAATAATGTTTTCAAAACACGTAGCGATGGGCGTCGATACTTTTTATCCATGCAATGACATTAGCCAATCATAACAGTGGCTGTTTACTGAAAAGCCACGCCTTAAAAAAAAAAAAAAAAAACAGAGGCAGAGGCTCAAGGTTGAAAATAATCGTTTTCTGTGTGTGTGTGTGTGTGTGTGTAAAAAAAAAAAAAAAAAAAAAAAAACATTATAAGTGAACCTCAAGGTAACGTTACATATTAAAATAATTTTAAAAAATCCATGTCATGACCCATTTAAACAGGAGAGTTTCTGGGTCACTTTGCACAATAAAAACACCTTCAGAACTATAACAGCTGTACAACAAAGTCATCCAAAAACATATTTTTATACTAAAATGAAGTTTCAGACAGATTTATCAGTGATTCCATTTGAGAAACATATTTCTTTTACAATAAATAACATTTAACAAGCTATATGCTCTCACAAAACCTGCCAGGAACATATTTCACACTACAATCAAATGACTGAAATAAGACATTATATTTTGCTAAAATATTTTTATATATAAATATATTTTCATGATAATTGAGCAAACCCCACCCACTGCCTTTAATTAATTCTAATTTAAATAAAAATAATAAAATAATTGAAAATAGCAATACAATAATTTTACAGTATTACAAAAAATAATGAGAAAAATCTGAAATAAGTTATCTCTCGACATTGAAATAAGTTATCTCTCTCTCTCTCTATCTATCAGGTATGAGATTGACCACAATACATGACACATCAAATCCATGAATAAAATAAAAAATATAACAAGTTTCATTACTACAATTAGGGGCCAAAAAATGATTTCTGACCTAGATCATAAAAACTCGTTATAAATATGCTCAAATTAAAGAACACGTCTGGATTAGTTATTGACCAGATATTTTGATCTTGACAAGGTTCCACAGAAACCCTCAGACCGCCCCACTCACACACACACACACACACACACACACACACACACACACACACACACACACACACACACATTGGTTTTTGTGAATTGTGGGGACATTCTATAGGCGTAATGGTTTTATACTGTATAAACTGTATTTTCTATCCCCCTGCACTACCCCTACCCCTAAACCTAACCATCACAGGAAACTGTGCACATTTTCTCAAAAAAAACTCTGTATGATTTATGAGCCTTTTGAAAAGTGGGGATGTGGGGTAATGTCCTCATAAGTCACCTCTTTTTGTAATACCTATGTCATACCCATATCATTATACTAATTTGTGTCCTGGTATGTCACAAAAATGCGCGCACACCATAGACTGTAAAAAAAGATGGACGACGCGACGCCGCTTCCTTCCATTGTATTGAACTGAAGCCAAAATGGGCTGATGAATGGGCGCTGACGCAATACGTCAAAAAAAAAAGTTTGGAGCCTGGTCATGCGCAAAAGGAATCGTCAGTTGAGCCGGAGGCGGAGTCGCGATATCAAACTTCCGCCCAGACGACTGCGTCATCATTCATGTATTTTAAATAGACTATAAAAATTATACACAATTTAAAAGTCTACCTATGAAATAATAGGCTATTCTGTTTCTAGAGCAATAATATTTTTGAAACAGCAAATTCAGTAGATAAAATCAATATAATATGCCACTAGAAACAACTCTAAATCGTCAGAAATGGTCCTGCCATTTTAAATCAAGTTCAACTAACGTTACAGGAGATCGATTGCTGTAATTATCATTAGTTTTGTCCTGCTAATTATTATTTTATACCCATAAAAATAATAAGTAACTGCCAGATAACGATCACCTGCTTTTTCCCAACATGGTTAACATTAGGTGTGTTATCTTAACTAATAACATTTATTAATTAGCTTATAACGCCCACATTTAATGTTACAGAAAAAAAGTTCAGTGATCCGTCAGATCCTGTAGGTCGGTTAGTACAGTTTATTGCTGAACAACTCATTTTCTTGGTGTTAAATAACAAAGAAATCGAAAATTAACAGTTAGTTAATACATCTTCAATCTCCCCTCGAAGCTCCGACAGTCGTCAGACAAGCTGTCAATCAACTTCGAATCATGACGACACGCCCCGTTTTTATAGCATCAAATTGCTAGCTAAAATCTAAATCATCACAAAAACGAACAATTGAATATATATCAGTGTGATAACAACTACCTTAAATGACCAAAACCATCTTTCAGAAAGTTTTATTTGAAGCATAATTTATTTTTAAGTTTTCACTGAAGTCTCATTCGACTGCATTGAGAGGGCGGGGTTTATGACCTGTACTGCATCCAGCCTCCAGGGGGCGATCAAAGAGCCCGTGGCTTCACTTTTCAGAACGTATGAGAAACACCCGGCGCACACATACACTCGAACACACATCATGACTTCTCAGATGCTGGAAGTATAATTAGCAGCTGATAAGGACACATGCTCACACTCAGAGACAGATTTACAACTTTCCTTAATTACAATTTAAAAAATGAAAGCTCTTACTCAATTAACAGACATGAGCACATACAACACACTCAGTCCTTTGAACACACACACACACACGAACAGAAGAAGAATCTTCAAAGGCTAAGCACTCATGTGTATCTGTCTCCAGCAGGGGGTAAAAATCACAGAGAATGACTGCTAGCAGATGGCGAGACACGCTTGAGTCCAAACCAATGCAAAAACGAAAGACAGATAATAAATGTGCAAATGTAGAAGCGTGAACGTCCTGTAATGAAAAGCATTGGTCAGGGAGCGGCTCCAGCCTCCCGCTGATCCCTGATCTGTAACCGGGCTGGACTAGATGGCATTTGTGTGCTAACATGTTCAGAGTGATGATTAGTCCTATTTTGAAGACAATCCACTGGGGTAAATGCTTAGTGGCTTTTACAGAGCGAACGGAAACAGCTGCTGCTGCTGCTGCTGGAGGAGCAAGATCCCAAAATAAAAATCCAGAAGGAGACAAGCTAAGTGGTCATTCCACACTAGCTAAAGCCTAATACAGAAAGTAAAACTGTTGCTAAACCTAGTGAGCTGCCTTGCAGATTATTGCCTACATAGCCAGCAGGTTTTTAAGTGAAATCGAACCAAAATCTCAAATAACCTCATTAATAAAGAAAATAAAAAAAGAGCATAACTGCTCAAACATTTGGATTCAGGAAGATTGTGGTGTATGGGTTGTTTGCACATGACGTCACAGCAGCAGCTCGAATGAGTCTGGAGGGCAGGGACTGATTTTTCAACACTGTAAAAAATGACAGTAAAAGACTGTAAAAATGCTGCAGTGAAAAACTGGCAATTGGTTTACAGAAAGTTTCCGTACTATATACGGTGAATAACTGTAATAGATCTAACGGTACATTTAATGTAATTTTACGGTAAAATACCGTTAAATTCACAGTTTTTGGAAGTGAAAAATAACAATTCATTGCAAAATTTACAGTGGAAAAACCGTAAATTGACATTCCCACAATTCCCTGTGTGACACTTCACATTTGATATTCGTTGAAATAACTCTGTTTCTTCTTAGTTTTTCTCATTTTTTTTTCTAATCAGTTATGTACATTAGGGTTTTATGTTCCCATTCAGTCGGTCACGTTCGACGTACGTCGGACAGACCGACGAATAGGAATCTCGCTAGAGAGGCCAATCTACTTCGAGTGTAACTAAACGAGCCAATGCACATTGGCATGCAATCATATGCATCAGCTGCTCGCCTCGCAGCGCGGGTATATAATGAGCAGCAGGTGCGTTGCATCTTCAGCTTTTCGCTTCGGAGCCGAACGGTGTTTGTTCCTGTTCTCTGCAAGCGAGTGTCTGCTAGAAGACGAGTCAAGCTTTTGGTTGAACTTCTCTTTTCCGAGTGCGGGCGAACAGCACAGCAGCGGGGTCGACGTCCTCTCTTTTTCTGTTTCGTTTGCCGTTTTTGAGCAAATAGCTGTTTGACAGCGTCAGAAGGCTGTTCTCACGGCCGGTACGGTGCGCTTTTGAGCGCTGAAAAGCCGTTTTTACGGCTGGTAAGAGTGAGCGCCTTCAAAGAGAGATAAAGCACATGACAGGCTGCACACAATCCCTGTCTGTGTTGCGGTGGCCGTTCCCCTGCGTGCTTCAGCACTTCTAAAGTAAAGTCCCTGAAAGAGCTTACACAAGTAGATTCGCGTCTTTTTAAAGACGACATCTTACTTGTGTTTCTGGATGCGATCGTTCCTGTCCTCACTGACGGCCACGATCACAGTTTCGCATGTCTGGGCGCGTGCTGAAATTATGTTCGTGGGTGTTCATGTTTTCATATGAGAACATGATCACGTCGACACGCCGGTCGTGACTCTTCTTTCTCCGGGAAGCTTGAGTCCCCTCTGTTGTTGGCCAGCTGCCGCTTGTGTGTAAAAGCACAGCCGCGGCTCTGCCCGACACTCTGGGAGACCGTGGAGATCAGCGAGAGCAAACCTTCGCTCCTCTGCGTGTCGTGTGCCGTCGAGCTGCCGGGCTGCAGCGCGGGTTGTCACGGCAACCCAGCGCTCGCTCGGCGCTCTAGATGCGCGGTTCCCTTGCGTAATCTCCATTGTAGCGCCCTCTCTGGTGCACCAGAAGAGGTCTACTTTGCTGATATGGCTTGGGTGACATGAGGTTGAGGGGTTCCTTCGGGGGAACCAACCCCCTAGGGCCCCTCCTCTCTAGCGCATTGCAAGCTGTGCAGTTTCTGGATTGGATTGCTGGTCCTTTTCATATGGGGAACCTAGCATTTCATTCAGAGCTCCAGCTGAGGGACAGACGTCGATTGCAGCATCGGAGAGAGTGCTGTTATGCTCTGGAAATGAGGGTGACGCTGCCCACTGTAATGGTGTGTGCTTATGCTGACTCAGATTCAGAGTTTACAGCCATGCTTTCCTGGGTCTTCCAGATGTGCATGGAAAACTTGGCAGTATGGGGGTATATTGGTGCCATAAATATGGAATGCCAAAGGTGCCAATCTGCATAAGTTTTTCCTCTCTCACTACCCTCTTGGATGGGGTGGCTGTACACAGACCACACCCACCCTGCATGTGAGGCCAAGGCACTCTTTTTGCAGGAGGGTAGTTCTGTGCTGGGGTTGAGCTGCGCTTGTTGACTAACCGTGATCAAAGTCACGGCGCAGGCCCTCAGCCAGACGATGTCCACCTCCGTGGTCCAGAAGTGCCCCCTGGCTTACCTTGTGAGGTGTGAGAGGTTGTCCAAGCTAAATGCTTTCTCAATGCTCCCATCTTACGAGGTGGCCTTTCGGTGACACTGTCGAGGACTGAGCCCAGCGGTTCTCCTCAGTTAGTAGCGGATAGGGGAGCTTCCCATGACAAACCATTGAGTTCCTCTTGGGCCGCCCCTCAGTCTGCTCGTCGCCAAGGGTGTCGTCCCCTGCAAGAAACTCCGGCCCAGCAGGCTCTGCTGTATCCATTGCGGGGAGATGACGCCTCCCGTCTCTGCAGCTGTTTAACTGGTTGGTGAGAATCACCCCTGAGACGGGCGACCCAGAGATGGGTGGGGCTGCTCTTCCACCCCTGGAGGAGGGGCCAGGTGGTAAATCCTTTATTGGGTTTGTTTCTGTTCCGCCACTGACCCAAGAGGCAGCGGTACCCAAATTTTAAAGAGCAGTTCCTCCATTTCCAGGTCTGAAGAGGGTTTGGAGAGCAGTGGGAGGAGAAAAACCTCACCACTCTCATCCCCCTCTTCTGTCGCCAGCGGACAGCAGCGAGCAGCGGGCAGCCAAAGCCTCGACTGCTCCCTCTGTCCATCCGTGGAGCCAGGTAAGTGTTGCCTAGCACACTGTGACGCCGCTTCGGGCCGCCTCACAAAGAGAGCCCCCCGAGCCGTGTCCCTGTGTTCCACCTCGCTGCCCTGCTGCGGGTACACCGGTGGTCCCTTTGGTCCTGCTTGTACGGTCTCTGCGAGCCGGGTTAGCGCTCCCCAGTCCGTCTCGCTGGCTCCTTCGGACCATCAGGGTCGGCTTTGCGATTCAGTTCGCCCGGCTCCCCCCCAAGTTCAGGGACGTCCTCTTCACTACAGTGAAAGATGCCGATGCCCCTGTCCTGCGTGCGGAGATCGCAGTCCTACTGGCGAAGGACGCGATAGAGCCGGTCCCTCCAGCCGATTTGAGGTCGGGGTTCTACAGCCCCTACTTCATTGTACCCAGGAAAAGCGGCGGGTTACGACCGATCTTGGACCTGCGAGTTTTGAATCGGAGCCTCCACAAGCTACCGTTCAAAATGCTCACGCAGAAACGTATTTTCGAGTGCATCCGTCCCCGAGATTGGTTTGCAGCGATTGACCTGAAGGACGCGTACTTCCATGTTTCAATTCTTCCGCGACACAGGCCATTCCTGAGATTCGCGTTCGAAGGTCGAGCATATCAGTACAGAGTCCTACCCTTCGGGCTGGCCCTGTCTCCCCGCGTCTTCACGAAAGTCGTGGAGGGAGCCCTTGTTCCCATGAGAGAACGGGGTGTTCGCATTCTCAACTATCTCGACGACTGGCTCATTCTAGCACAGTCCCGGGATCAGTTGTGCAAACACAGGGATTTGGTGCTCAGACACCTCAGCCAGTTGGGGCTTCAGGTCAACTGGGAAAAGAGCAAACTCGCCCCGGTGCAGAGGATCTCTTTTCTCGGTATGGAGTTGGATTCGGTCGAGCAGATAGCACGCCTCACAGAGGGAACGTGCTCGGTCAGTGTTGAACTGCCTGGATACATTCCAATGGCAGGACAGCGGTCCCACTGAAGTTCTTTCAGAGGCTCCTGGGGCATATGGCGGCTGCTGCGGCTGTAACACCGCTCGGTCTGCTTCATATGAGACCGCTTCAGCACTGGCTTCACGGCCGAGTCCCGAGATGGGCGTGGCAGCGCGGCACATTCCGGGTGCCAATCACTCAGGAGTGCCGCCGAACCTTCAGTCCGTGGTCGGACCCCTTGTTTCTTCGGGCAGGAGTGCCCCTAGAACAGGTGTCCCGGCATGCTGTGGTGTTCACAGATGCTTCTGCCACCGGCTGGGGTGCCACGTAATACGGGCATGCAGTCTCAGGGGTTTGGACGGGACCCCATCTGCATTGGCACATCAATTGCCTCGAGTTGCTGGCAGTACGCCTTGCTCTGAGCCGCCTCAAAGGCCTGCTTCAGGGCAAGCATGTACTGGTCCGTATGGACAACACTGCGACCGTTGCGAACATCAACCGTCAAGGTGGTCTACGCTCCCGTCGCATGTCACAACTCGCCCGCCATCTCCTCCTGTGGAGTCGGAAGCATCTGAGGTCGCTTCGCGCCATTCATGTCTCCGGTGTGCTCAACCGTGTGACGACGAGCTATCATGAGCTGCGCTGCCAGGAGAGTGGCGACTCCACCCCCAGGTGGTTCAGCTGATCTGGAGAGAATTCGGAAAGGCTCAGGTAGACCTGTTTGCCTCACCAGAAACCTCCCACTGCCAGTTGTTTTACTCTCTGACCGAGGGGACACTCGGGACAGATGCACTGGCTCACAGCTGGCCCCGGGGCCTGCGCAAATATGCGTTTCCCCCAGTGAGCCTACTTGCACAGACCCTGTGCAAAGTCAGGGAGGACGAGGAGCAGGTCTTGTTAGTTGCGCCTTACTGGCCCAACCGGACCTGGTTCCCAGAACTCTCACTCCTCGCGACAGCCCCTCCCTGGCCCATCCCTCTGAGGAAAGACCTTCTTTCTCAGAGACTGGGCACTCTTTGGCACCCGCGTCCAGACCTCTGGAAACTCCATGTCTGGTCCCTTGGACGGGATGCGGAGGTTCTAGGTGACTTACCCCCTGAGGTACTTAACACCATCACTTCGGCACGTGCACTGTCTACGAGACGTGCTTACGCCTCCAAAGTGGAACCTGTTCGTCGAGTGGTGCCCTTCTCGCCGGGAAGACCCCCGAAGATGCTCGATCAGAGTCGTGCTTTCCTTCTTGCAGTAGGGTTGGAGTGTAGGCTGTCCCCCCTCCACCCTCAAAAGTCCATACTGCTGCTATATCCGCTTACCACGACCACTTAGATGGCAAATCTGTTGGTCAGCACGTCCTGGTCATCAGGTTCCTTAGGGGGGCGAGACGGTTAAATCCTTCTCGTCCCCTCTCCATACCCTCTTGGGACCTCACTCTGGTGCTGAGAGCACTTCAGATTGCTCCCTTTGAGCCTTTGCTGTCAGCAGACTTAAAGATTCTGTCTATGAAGACTTTGCTGCTGGTGGCATTGGACTCCATCAAGAGGGTAGGGGACCTGCAGTCATTTTCGGTCGACGAATCGTGCCTGGAGTTCGGGCCGGGTGATAGCCACGTGGTACTAAGACCCCGGCCTGGCTATGTGCCCAAGGTTCCTACCACTCCCTTCAGGGACCAGGTGGTGAGCCTGCAAGCGCTGCCCTCGGAGGAGGCAGACCCAGCCCTGGCTTTACTCTGTCCAGTCCGCGCTTTGCGACTGTACATAGACAGAACCTAAAGCCTCAGGACCTCAGACCAGCTCTTGTCTGTTATGGAGGCCAGCAGAAGGGAAAGGCTGTCTCCAAGCAGAGGATGGCCCACTGGATAGTGGATGCCATCGCCCTGGCTTACCAAGCTCAGGGCGTGCCCTGCCCGCTCAGGTTGCATGCTCACTCCACGAGAGGTGTCGCATCCTCCTGGGCGCTGGCTCGTGGCGCCTCGCTGACAGACATTTGTAGAGCTGCGGGCTGGGCGACACCTAACACGTTCGCTAGATACTATAGCCTTCGTGTCGAGCCGGTCTCCTCCCATGTTCTCGCCACAGGTCAGAGGCACGGAGAGGCCCCGGCTTAGTGTCGGCTTGCTGCGCTACATGCGCTTCTTTTCTCCAGAGAGTCCCTACAAGGCAGACCCTGTCGAGTCCTCCAATATCCCTTCGGCAGCCGACGTGGCGGAGCGTCTGGCGCCAGGCCTATACTCCGTTGTATCCTTGAGAACCGGGTTTAGGCTGGGTTCCATATGTGTGACCCTACGGGGATCCCATATGGTTGGTTCCACGGTTGCTCCTAAACGAAGCCCGTGTCTTTCCCTCTGGGAGAACCTACCCTTCATCGGGTTGGAGTCACCCCAGCTCTTCCATATGTAGCACAGCCCTACAGGGTTAGTCCATATGTACTTCTCCACATAACTCCTTCGGGGAAGGATGTGGCTTCCGCAGCGTTCCTTTCCCAGCGAAGGGTACGCTTTCCCAGCGTTATCCAATAGTCTCACTGAATGGGTTTTGGGGAACAGCAGTGATCGACTCTCTCTGTGTTAGCCCTGTCCCACCATCCTCAGGCAAGGGGTTCAGGTGGCTTGCAACAGAGCGCTGGAAGGGGCAGCTCCTGTGGCGCTTTGGTAGGGATTCCTATTCGTCGGTCTGTCCGACGTACGTCGAACGTGACCGACTGAATGGGAACGTCTCGGTTACAAAGGTAACCCTCGTTCCCTGAAGGAGGGAACGGAGACGTACGTCCCGTCGCCACAGTCGCTGTACCCCGCTGATGCTGCCGCCTATCCGGTTCGGCTCCTCAGCGAAAACCTGAAGATGCAACGCACCTGCTGCTCATTATATACCCGCGCTGCGAGGCGAGCAGCTGATGCATATGATTGCATGCCAATGTGCATTGGCTCGTTTAGTTACACTCGAAGTAGATTGGCCTCTCTAGCGAGATTCCTATTCGTCGGTCTGTCCGACGTACGTCTCCGTTCCCTCCTTCAGGGAACGAGGGTTACCTTTGTAACCGAGACGTTACATCTAATGTTGTTAAATTAATGTTTATTGCATTTTTAAAATTTCATGCATGTAACCATGATGGTGTTTAGTGTGTGTGTGAATGACACTGTGTGCACCTTCTATATGTTAGTGTTGTCCTCCTCAGCTTGTGATGAACTTTGATTCATCATGTGACTCTCATCACCACTGTGTTTGGTGACTGTCAGTGTATTATAAAGGTACAAAACAGATAGTACTTCTTTAGGATGGTAAATTAACATTATATCAGTTAATGAAATACGTTATTTTACCGTAAATTTAACAGATTTTTTTTTAAGTCGCTACTGTATTTTTTACGGTAAAGTTCTGGCAACCACAGCTGCCGTTTTTTTACCGTAAATTTTACTGGGAAGGTGTTTATATCGTTTACATAACTTATACCGTTTTTTATAACTTATATCATATTTTAACTTTAAAACAGTGGTCTCAAACTGCCGGCCCGCGGGCCATTTACGGCCCGCCCTCCCCCCCTACCCGGCCCGCAACTGATCACAAAAATATAACATAATCCGGCCCGCTAGATTATTATTATTATTCTCTAGTTGCTACCTGTCTGATATGCAAAGAAAAAGTCGCCGTTCTAAGGGGCATTCACATATCGCGTCACATAAGCGACCGAACCGCATTCTCCTTCTTTCCAATGCGCTTTCGCTCCAGTGGCGTCTGTCGTTGCTATGCAACCATGAGCCGCGCTCTCAACCGCGTCGCTTCTATTATGAGCGCTCTTGCCCAAATTACAGTAAAAGCACTCGACTTCGAGTCACGAGCATCGATTTAAACCACCGAAACACGTCTGATGCAGCCATTAAACGTTACCGATGCTCAAACGGCATCTTGGACAAATGTGCTGCCAGGTGTCTGTCAAGAAACAGAAGAGTGTACAAATGTATTCAGGGATTGTATTTGTTCAGTACAGTGTTGGTCAGTGCAAAATTTTAATGTTATTTAAGCTAACATAAAGTAAGGGAAAATACTTCCACTAAATATTAAAAATTAATAATGTATGTATCAATGAGAGATTTTTATTTTTTGGCAAAATAAAGTTGATATATATATAGCTCCAGTCTTTTGTTTATTTCTGACTCCTCCACACCACAAGTGTTGATGGTTTTGTTCCTAAATGACTGTATTTTTTTTTATTCCATGGACCTTGTTGGATGTGAGAAGTTGCACCATTGCAATTAATAGTATATTAGTAGTATTATATTTTTAATAGTATTATATAATTATATTACACTCTAACAATGAGAGAGACACTGCTGTTTACATTTAGTATGGTAAATAAAATATTTATAGTATAGAGATATTTTAGTAGGCAAATTTTATGTGAATGAGAAATAATGCAAAGGAAAGTAAATTTTCTTGCGCTTGAATGTAAATATGGCCCTCCTATGTGGTGTCAATCACAGAAACGGCCCCCCGCCAATTTGAGTTTGAGACCCCTGCTTTAAAAGTTGTCGTTTGCGTCTGCTGATACTGAAGTGAATATTGATACCTGCTTACCTTATTTGCTTTTTACTTTGGTTAAATATCCACATTCTTCATGGTATAGTTTACAGGAAAGAGAAGCTATTTTATCCCATTTAATGATAATTTGGTGTTTTCACTTCAGTTTTGTAGTATTCCGTTCACAATGTTGATCTGGTTACCATGAGAACAGTGTCACGTGCTGCTGCTTCAGCCATCATATGGTAGAAAATGTCCAAATAAATAAATGTTAGTTGATTCAACAACAAAGACAACACTTTTAAAAACACTCAGCTTATTTTATTGAGTGAGAGGGAGTGGGTTAAATCAGTGACATTATTAGATTTGATATACGGCGTCTCCCCGTCACCTCCTCAACCAGTTTTTTCTTTAAATGATGATGTTAGCTCCTGTTGCAATTCTCGATTCAGCATAAATGACCTACAATGGCGACATTTTTCACAATCGCGAAAATCAAAATACTCCCCTAACTTCACTAGCAGAAAGGCAGCACGATATTAAACAAACCCAGACTGGAACTAAATGCGCAGCTTCACATTCTCTATATCTGCCTCCTCGATGGCAGGAAAGTCTTTCAATTCAGTGGAAAAGTCGCTCATCTTCATAACATAGAGATCACTTCCAACATATATTTAGATTTTCTGAAACCAGCACAGAAAGGACTTTTCTCCATCTCTTCCATTCTAATTTTCATTGCTTGCCCTCCACCTGTATTTCGCACGTCACCAGAACCACGTGATTGCAAACAACCTATTCATCAAAAGTGACAGTTAAGACTATTACAATGTCACAAAAGATTCTATTTCAAATAAATGCTGTTCTTTTGAGCATTCTATTCATCAAAACATTCTGGAAAAATTAAAATGTATCACAGTTTCCATTTAAACTATTAAGTAGTACAACTGTTTTCAACATTGATAATAAAAATAATAAATGTTTATTGAGCAGCAAATATTAGAATGATTTCTGAAGGATCATGTGACACTGAAGACTGGAGTAATGATGCTGAAAATTCAGCTTTGAATAAATTTTGTTTTAAAAAACATTCAAATACAAAAAAATTGATATATTTAATAAATATACTGTTTTTATGATCAAATAAATGCCGAGCATAAGAGACTTCTTTCAAAAAACATTAATATTGCACAGACCCCAAATTTCTATATTGATTTTAATAAGTAAATGTGTATAACATATCATCATGACATTACAATTAGAGTCACATAGACAAACATAAATACACACACACACCAGAGAACACTCCAAACTCACAGCCGTCAATGATTCCGTGGATATTCTCCCAGTCTAAGGTCGGAAATTGCAGGTAATCACCTGAGACCGGCTCCGCAGATATTGATCTAAAACCATCTGACACAGATTGGAGAATAACTCAGTGTTAATTTGCCTCTAGGTCAACGAAATCACCTCAGACTAACAAAACCAGCCCATTAATACCAGTCAGAGGAAACACTGCTCATTATATATAATCACCAAACTTCTGAGTTCTTACAAACTTCAGCTGTAAATGTCTGGAACAGCTATAAGATACATGACAACTCTGATACTATTTGCCATCATCTTCCACTCCACGGGAAAATAACGTATCGATCTGTGTGATCTCGCTGTATTATGACCAGGGGCTCTGGCAGAAAGTGCCACATATCAGTGGCTTATACTTTTAGAACTTAATACTCCCATAAACCCCTTTAGGAGGGATTGAACAGAACTTTAAAGAGAGATTTCACAGTGCAATGTAAGTTGTATATATATGTATATATATATATATATATATATATATATATATATATATATATATATATATATATATATATATATATATATGTATATATATATATATATATATATATACACACACACACACACACACACACACACACACACACACATTTAGTATGGGTGCAACGGATCGCAAAAATTACGGTTCGGATCATATTACAGTTCCCATTCAGTCGGTCACGTTCGACGTACGTCGGACAGACCGACGAATAGGAATAGGAATCTCGCTAGAGAGGCCAATCTACTTCGAGTGTAACTAAACGAGCCAATGCACATTGGCATGCAATCATATGCATCAGCTGCTTGCCTCGCAGCGCGGGTATATAATGAGCAGCAGGTGCGTTGCATCTTCAGCTTTTCGCTTCGGAGCCAAACCTTCTCAACACTGAAGAAGATAGCTACTGAAACCACGAGTGTGAACGAGTCTGCTCTTCGAGACGTCTCTTGGTTGCGGTGCAGGCGGACAGCGCAGCAGCGGGGCCGATTTCTCCTTTGTTTTTCTTTGCCTTTTTTATTTGAGCAAAAGCTGTAATCAGCGTGAAGGCCGTTCTCACGGCTGGTGAAACGGTGCGCCTAGAGCGCTAAAAAGCTGTTATTACAGCTGGTAAGAGAGCGCCTTCAAGGAGAGTGCACACGACAGGCTGCACATTCCCTGTCTGTGCTGCAGCGGCTTTTCCCCTGCGTGCTTCAGCACCTAAAAGAGTCAGTCCTTGAAAGAGCTTACACGAGTAGTTCGCGTCTTTTTAAAGATGTCGTTCTACTTGTGTGTTTCTGGATGCGGTCGTTACCTGGCGCCTCGGGATGGTCACCAGCGCTGTATCGCGTGCTTGGGCTTAAGGCACGCTGAGGCGGCGTTTGTGGACGAGTCATGTACCCATTGTGGGAAGATGACTGTCGCGGAGCTGCGGTCGAGACTCCACTTTCTGCAAAGGGGTGGAGTCCCGGTCCCGACGCCTCGTTCCAATCCTCCTCAGAGGGTTGCTTCGGGCGGCGGGGTTGGTGACTTGAGGATCACGGTGAGCGCGTTTCCTTCGGGGAACCAACCCCCTAGGAACCCTCACCCCTCTTGCGCTCCGCAGCCAGTAGAGCTGCCGGGGGAACGCGGTGGACCACCCCAGAGGTGTGTACCATCCGTATCCTTCGGAGCTCCCCAAGACGACCGGATGTCAATCGCTGCATCGGAGGGTGAGCCTGACGCTTCTGGGGATGACGATTCGGCGCAGCTGCCTCCCTCGGGAGTGACGACTGTGCCCGATTCAGACCCGGAAATGATGGCTATGCTTTCCCGGGCCGCCAACAGGGTCGGGCTCGTGTGGAACCCTCCACCGTGTCCTGAGCCCTCGAGGTTGGATGATTGGTATCTCGGGGTGGCAAGGGCTGGTTCTCAGCCCCCCACCCCAGTGCCTTTCTTCCCGGAGGTGCATGAAGAGCTCACTGGCACGTGGACGGCACCTTTTACTGCCCGAAGCCGTGTCGGTGGGTCCTCCTCCCTCACCACCCTTGATGGTGGAGCGGCTAAGGGTTATACGCGCATACCCCCTGTGGAACGGGCCGTTGCTATGCAACTGTGCCCTAACTCCACCTGGCGGGGGGAGCCGTCTCTCCCTTCCCGGGCCTGTAAGTACTCGTCGGATCTTACCGGCAAGGCTTATCAGGCCTGTGGGGAAGCCGCTTCCGCCTTACACGCTATGGCGTTGTTGCAGGTCCATCAGGCCAAGGCACTGAAGGACCTGCACGAGGGTGGTCACGATCCGCAAGTTCTACAAGAACTTCGTGCCGCGACGGACCTCGCGCTCCGAGCGACGAAGGTTACGGCGCGGTCAGTGGGTCGTGCGATGTCCACCATGGTGGTCCAGGAACGCCATCTCTGGCTGTGTCTTGCGGACATGAGGGATACCGACAAAGTCAGGTTTCTTAATTCCCCCGTGTCCCAGACCGGCCTCTTCGGCGACGCGGTCGAGAACTTTGCCCAACAGTTCTCGGCTGTACAAAAGCAGTCAGAGGCGATCAGTCACATCCTGCCGAGGCGGTCAGCTGCTGCACCTCCACCGCCGGCGGCACCTCAGACTGCCCGTCGCCGAGGGCGCCCCCCTGCAGCCGCCCCCGCTCCGACGCCCCAGCAGCAGCAGCCTCCATCCAAGCGGCGTCGTGGAGCCGGTCGCGGGCGGGGTGCCCAGCCCGTCCAGCCACCCCCTAAGAAGAAGGGTGGCAAGGCCAAGTCCAAGCGGCCCTAGGACGGGCGACCCGGAGATGGACGGGACTGCTCTTCAGGAGGTGGTGACCGCACCGCTCCTTCCCCCGGAGGAGGGCCGGGTGGAGAATCTTTTGTTTCCCCTTTTTGTTCCGCCGCTGGCTCAACGGCCAGCGGTACCCAAATTTTCAATAAAAGAGCAGTTTCCTCTATCTCCGGGTCCGAAGAGGGCTCGGAGAGCAGTGGGAGGGCTAGAACCTCACCACTCTCATCCACCTCTTCTGTCGCCAGCGGACAGCAGCGAGCAGCAGGTAGGCAAAACCTCGACTGCTCCCTCTGTCCACCCGTGGAAGCAGGTAAGTGTTGCACAGCACACTGTGACCCCGCTTCGGGCCGCCTCACACAGAGAGCCTCCCGGGCCGCGTCCCTGCGTTCCACCTCGCTGCCCCGCGGCGGGTACGCCGGTGGTCCCCTTGGTGCCGCTTGCGCGGTCTCTGAGAGCCTGGCTAGCACTCCCCAGTCCGTCTCGCTGGCTCCTTCGGACCATCAGGCTCGGCTATGCGATTCAGTTCGCCCGACGCCCCCCCAAGTTCAGGGGCATCCTCTTCACTACAGTGAAAGATGCCGATGCCCCTGTTCTGCGTGCGGAGATCGCAGTCCTACTGGCGAAGGACGCGATAGAGCCGGTCCCTCCAGCCGATTTGAGGTCGGGGTTCTACAGCCCCTACTTCATTGTACCCAAGAAAAGCGGCGGGTTACGACCGATCTTGGACCTGCGAGTTTTGAATCGGAGCCTTCACAAGCTACTGTTCAAAATGCTCACGCAGAAACGCATTTTCGAGTGCATCCGTCCCCGAGATTGGTTTGCAGCGATCGACCTGAAGGACGCGTACTTCCATGTTTCGATTCTTCCGCGACACAGGCCATTCCTGAGATTCGCGTTCGAAGGTCGAGCATATCAGTACAGAGTCCTACCCTTCGGGCTGGCCCTGTCTCCCCGCGTCTTCACGAAAGTCGTGGAGGGAGCCCTTGTTCCCATGAGAGAACAGGGTGTTCGCATTCTCAACTATCTAGACGACTGGCTTATCCTAGCACAGTCTCGGGATCAGTTGTGCGAACACAGGGGTTTGGTGCTCAGTCACCTCAGCCAGTTGGGGCTTCGGGTCAACTGGGAAAAGAGCAAACTCGCCCCAGTGCAGAGGATCTCTTTTCTCGGTATGGAGTTGGATTCGGTCGAACAGATAGCACGCCTCACAGAGGAACGTGCTCGGTCGGTGTTGAACTGCCTGAATACGTTCAATGGCAGGACAGCGGTCCCACTGAAGTTCTTTCAGAGGCTCCTGGGGCATATGGCGGCTGCAGCGGCTGTAACACCGCTCGGTCTGCTTCATATGAGACCGCTTCAGCACTGGCTTCACGGCCGAGTCCCGAGATGGGCGTGGCAACGCGGCACGTTCCGGGTGCCAATCACTCAGGAGTGCCGCCGAACCTTCAGTCCGTGGTCGGACCCTTTGTTTCTTCGGGCAGGAGTGCCCCTAGAACAAGTGTCCCGGCATGCTGTGGTTTTCACAGATGCTTCTGCCACCGGCTGGGGTGCCACGTACAACGGGCATGCAGTCTCAGGGGTTTGGACGGGACCCCATCTGCATTGGCACATCAATTGCCTCGAGTTGCTGGCAGTACGCCTTGCCCTGAGCCGCCTCAAAGGCCTGCTTCAGGGCAAGCATGTACTGGTCCGTACGGACAACACTGCGACCGTTGCGTACATCAACCGTCAAGGTGGTCTACGCTCCCGTCGCATGTCGCAACTCGCCCGCCATCTCCTCCTGTGGAGTCGGAAGCATCTGAGGTCGCTTCGCGCCATTCTGGTCCCCGGTGTGCTCAACCGTGTGGCCGACGAGCTATCACGAGCTGCGCTGCCCGGAGAGTGGCGACTCCACCCCCAGGTGGTTCAGCTGATCTGGAGAGAGTTCGGAGAGGCTCAGGTAGACCTGTTTGCCTCACCAGAAACCTCCCACTGCCAGTTGTTTTACTCTCTGACCGAGGGAACACTCGGGACAGATGCACTGGCTCTCAGCTGGCCCCGGGGCCTGCGCAAATATGCGTTTCCCCCAGTGAGCCTACTTGCACAGACCCTGTGCAAAGTCAGGGAGGACGAGGAGCAGGTCTTGTTAGTTGCGCCTTACTGGCCCAACCGGACCTGGTTCCCAGAACTCTCACTCCTCGCGACAGCCCCTCCCTGGCCCATCCCTCTGAGGAAGGACCTCCTCTCTCAGAGACGGGGCACTCTTTGGCACCCGCGTCCAGACCTCTGGAAACTCCATGTCTGGTCCCTGGACGGGACGCGGAGGTTCTAGGTGACTTACCCCCTGAGGTACTTAACACCATCACTTCGGCACGTGCACTGTCTACGAGACGTGCTTACGCCTCGAAGTGGAACCTGTTCGTCGAGTGGTGTTCTTCTCGTCGAGAAGACCCCCGAAGATGCTCGATCGGAGTCGTGCTTTCCTTCTTGCAGCAAGGGTTGGAGCGTAGGCTGTCCCCCTCCACCCTCAAAGTCCATACTGCTGCCATATCCGCTTACCACGACCACATAGATGGCAAATCTGTTGGTCAGCACGACCTGGTCATCAGGTTCCTTAGGGGGCGAGACGGTTAAATCCTCCTCGTCCCCCTCCATACCCTCTTGGGACCTTACTCTGGTGCTCAGAGCACTCCAGATTGCTCCCTTTGAGCCTTTGCTGTCAGCAGACTTAAAGATTCTCTCTATGAAGACTTTGCTGCTGGTGGCATTGGCCTCCATCAAGAGGGTAGGGGACCTGCAGTCATTTTCGGTCGACGAATCGTGCCTAGAGTTCGGGCCGGGTGACAGCCACGTGGTACTGAGACCCCGGCCTGGCTACGTGCCCAAGGTTCCTACCACTCCCTTCAGGGACCAGGTAGTGAGCCTGCAAGCGCTGCCCTCGGAGGAGGCAGACCCAGCCCTGGCTTTGCTCTGTCCAGTTCGCGCCTTGCGACTGTACTTAGACAGAACTCGAAGCTTCAGGACCTCAGACCAGCTCTTTGTCTGTTACGGAGGCCAGCAGAAGGGAAAGGCTGTCTCCAAGCAGAGGATGGCCCACTGGATAGTGGATGCCATCGCCCTGGCTTACCAAGCTCAGGGCGTGCCCTGCCCGCTCAGGTTGCAGGCCCACTCCACGAGAGGTGTGGCATCCTCCTGGGCGCTGGCTCGTGGCGCCTCGCTAACAGACATTTGTAGAGCTGCGGGCTGGGCGACACCTAACACGTTCGCTAGATACTATAGCCTTCGTGTCGAGCCGGTCTCCTCCCGTGTTCTCGCCTCAGGTCAGAGGCACGGAGAGGCCCCGGCTTAGTGTCGGCTTGCTGCGCTACATGCGCATTCTATTCTCCAGAGAGTCCCTACGGGCAGACCCTGTTGAGTCCTCCGGTTACCCTTCGGCAGCCGACGTGGCGGAGCGTCTGGCGCCAGGCCTATACTCCGTTGTATCCTTGAGAACCGGATTTAGGCTGGGTTACATATGTGTGACCCTACGGGGATCCCATATGGCTTTTTCCACGGCTGCTCCTAAACGAAGCCCGTGTCTTTCCCTCTGGGAGAACCCATCTCTCATCGAGTGGAGTCACCCCAGTTCTTCCATATGTTGTACAACCTACAAGGTTAGTCCATATGTACTTATCCATATAACTCCTTCGGGGAAGGATATGGCTTCCGCAGCGTTCCTTATCGCATGTAAGGCTACGCTTTCCCAGCGTTATCCAATTGTCGCACTGAGTGGGTTTTGGGAACAACAGTGATCGACCCTCTCTGCGTGAGCCTGGTCCCACCGTCCTTAGGCAAGGGGGTTCAGGTGGCTCACGTCAGAGCGCTGGAAGAGGGCAGCTCCTGTGGCGCTTTGGTAGGGATTCCTATTCGTCGGTCTGTCCGACGTACGTCGAACGTGACCGACTGAATGGGAACGTCTCGGTTACATAGGTAACCCTCGTTCCCTGAAGGAGGGAACGGAGACGTACGTCCCGTCGCCACAGGCGTTGTCCTGCTGATGCTGCCGCCTGCTCGGTTCGGCTCCTCAGCGAAAACCTGAAGATGCAACGCACCTGCTGCTCATTATATACCCGCGCTGCGAGGCAAGCAGCTGATGCATATGATTGCATGCCAATGTGCATTGGCTCGTTTAGTTACACTCGAAGTAGATTGGCCTCTCTAGCGAGATTCCTATTCCTATTCGTCGGTCTGTCCGACGTACGTCTCCGTTCCCTCCTTCAGGGAACGAGGGTTACCTATGTAACCGAGACGTTTTTGAGTCAGAGAATAGGATTATTTTTCAGATCAGCAAACATCATTAAAGACAAGTAAATTCAATAATAAAATAAGAACAAATACACACCTTTACAAATAAACTAATTACACCTTTACAAATAAAGTAATGTCTAACAGTATCAGATATAGAAATTACGTGTAAAATAGCACTGCATAATGATCACTGTATAAATTAAATATAGATGTTGTTTAATTAACATTAATGACCGACAGCAGCAGGTATATAGAGGCTGCTGTCACTTTAAGAGCTAATGCACGGATACAATATAATGATACACATCCATTTTTTTTCCATTTACGTTCACTTCACTTAAGACATCTAACTGACTTTTACAAAAATACTTGCCGAGACGGGCAGTTTGAGATTATTTTGTGTGTATGTGTCATATAATATCTGTGGTATCACAATATAACATGTGTTTTTAAAATGAACCAGAGTTTTATGTCATATAATGTTTTATTTATTAACCCTTAAATGCATACCTCGGGACGTCATTCACTACCCTCTTCCTTGTTCATTTTTTAAAGTTAGACATCAACCTTCTTGGTATTCCTCAATCAATTCATTATAAAGAATATAACAAGAAAAAAAAATTATAAAAGAATGCCTATTTTTGTATTAATTTTTTGTAAAAAAATTGTATAGGGTCACAAATGACCCGAGGTGTGTATAAATGTACATATATTTTTTCTGCACAACAATAATTGAATCTTAGATGACATAATAAGTGCAATTCACCTTTATTCCACAAGGTGGCAATGTCTGATACACAATGCTGAAGTGACGACTCATTCAGACAGAAAACGAAATAATAAGAAAAACATGAAATGGCTCAGTGATTTACTGCAGAACAAGTACTGAACGCAATCAAATATGACTGAACTGTTACTGGATGGATCTGGTGAAGCTGTTAGCGATCGAAATATTGATTTTGAAGATGTTGAAAATTATATAGTTTTGAGAATACGTTTGAGATCACGATTGGGCTCCTATTCGTGACCTCAACCATAAAACTAGCCCATTATTTGCTGAATTTACTGGGAAATGAGCTCTGACGAGGACAGTGATGATGGCATAAAACATCTGCTCAAACGGAGCCCTTTCAAGCCCCAAAAGGTAACAAAATATGCTTTATTTTAGTCTTCTGTAATTGTTACTCTAATATCAGAGGAGTTTTATATTATCGTGACAGGTAGAGATCCATCAGTGTTAGATATAGATCCGGGTCGATAAAGACCCGAATATGTAAGAATGATTGGAGAAACAGTCATGCATTTAAGGGTTAAACTGTATTTATTAATATTGATTTATAATGTCATTATGTCATTATATGTTCTCGATCAAGACTTCATGGCTGTTTCTGTCCTTTAAGCTGTACTTTTAAGAAGCACTCTATTACAGGGAAAGTCAGTTTCCTGGAAGTTAATTTTTGCAGCTATTTTTGATCTGGAAAGGAGGTTTTGAATTATGAAAGTTACAGTTTATTACGTCAAACTCTTTCAATCAACAGAAATTTAATTTCTCTTGATATGACCCCGAAAGCTCTTAAAGTTGGAATAATAATGGAAAATCCCTGCCAAATCGAGGATAAATCAAATCTCAAAGAACCTTTAAAACATTTTCTCAGCAGGTTTGTAATAGCATCAGCCATATATTAACAAGAGGAATAATTAAAACAAAAATCACATTAGGTTATCGTGAATTTCTGAAGTTTCGCAGAAACACATAGAGACCGAGTTCATGTGACTGTATAATGCTGTCACGCTGAGCACTTAATCACATGTCGATTACCCAGAGGCTTCTCAGAAACCCTTGAGGTCTGAAGTTAAAGTCTAAATTACACCTTAATGCATTTCAGAGCCAAAGCCAAACAAAATGGTGCAACTGCTGTATATTCAATTACTGTAATTATCACACATGATCAGAGCTGTAAAAAATAAGGACTGTACTGTATTGCTGTATATAAAGGCAGCGTCCTTTTAAAATAGAATTCTGAATGCAATGGAACCTCATAAGTGACTGATTTGGAACATTGGAACACTCCATATAGTCAACATTGTCACTAGCAAAGATAATGACACAATACTATTATATGCAACAAAATATAACTAATTCTCAAACATGTAACATTAACTTTAAAATCAATGCTTCCGGTCTGTGAAGCTTGCAATGATTTATAGTTAAAAAAGTAAAAAAAAAAAATATATATATATATATTACTATTTTTCTTACACATACCTATCATTTAACTTCAGAAGGCATTGATTCATCCACTGGGGTATATGATAAGTGGATTGTCATTTTTGGGTGATCTATCCCTTAAAGTGTTGAACTATAAGTATACTTACTGTCAACATATTCCTTGACTTTCCACCATTTTGGATGCATGCATCAAACGTAATATGAACAGAAAAAAACAGGTCTCATTGCATCCGCTTGTCAGAGAAAGTGTTAATGGCTGTACATTCTTACTCATTCATTTTGTATCTTTAATATCTGATAATAAGACAATAAAAGCAGGAATGTGTATTAAAAACATTAAATAATAATAAAAAACTGCTGTCTAGGTAGGCAGCTCTTTTGGATCAGAGCTTTTGTGTTATGGTTATCGGTGAGGAGGTGCTGTTGCCTTATTGCTGATCCGTTTCCTCGCCGCCCACCCAAATAGAAGGATGGATGGCAATAAAAACTGAATTACTGTTGCTGCGTGATCCAACAGCAAAGCACACACACACACACACACACACACACACACACACACACACACACACACACACACACACACACACACACACACACACACACACACACACACACACACACACACACACACACACACACACACACACACACACATGTTTGTTTTTGTGAATTGTGGGGACTTTCCATAGACTTCAATGCATTTTACACTGAACAAACTGTACATTCTATCCCCCTACCCTGCCCCTACCCCTAAACCTAACCCTCACAGGAAACTGTGCAAACTTTTACTTTTTCACAAAAACTCATTCTATATGATTTATAAACCCATTTACATTGTGGGGACCGCTGGCTGGTCCCCACGATGTAGGTGAACTCAGGTTTATATTACATCATGGGGACATTTGGTCCCCACAATGTAATATAAACAAAAGCACACACACACACACACACACACACACACACAGAGCGAGCTCATGTTGTGCTCAGTCTCCAGAAATGACCTGTGCAGTGTCAGTCATTCCTCTGCATGCCAATTCCCCTGTTGTTTCACGAAGCTTCTCAATGCCCCATGTCACTCTTAATTAGTTTTGAAGAATCCCTGTGCAGAAGCAGCCAGCAGACTATCACCCTGAACTTCTAATAGTTCTCAGTTTCCAAAGCCTGCGGCTCACAGAACTCATTGGAACAGGTTTGTAAAAGCTATTTCTCAGGTGACGGCACATGTTATTTTCTGGGCCGCTGAGCACAACCCCATTTGTGCGTGTTGGGGTTGAGTTTGGGATAGTAGAAGTAAATTTCATTTAAAAACAGATTATAGAACTACAGTATTTATTATGTCACACAACAGGCCACATTAACATCACATGCAACTAATCTGAATGTAATCTGCTGCAAAAAAACATTTTTTTTGTATTTATTTATTTATTCTGCATGTCAGATAAACTCATGCATCTCAAAGCGGTAGCTAACACTAATCGTGACAAGTAGACTCGCTCCCTCTGTCAAAATCGAGGGGTCGACAGTCTGTTCAAATAAACTTCATTCACCCACTTGATGAAGTTGAACGCACTTCAAAATGGTGGTGGGTTTTCCCCCCGAGGGCAACTGCTTAGGGAAGTTTGTGAGTGTATATCTAAAAGTGAAGTTCAACACATTCTTAATGTTCTCAAAGCGTTAGCATTAAAACATTATTTATATGTTATTCAGGGATGTTTTTTCCCCTGAAATGTTTTAGTTGGATGTTCGTCTAGCTAATTTTTTAGCAAAACTTTTTTGCAGTTAAAAACATGAGACGCTTTAATCCCTTTAGTCCTTTCACTTGGCAGCCATCTTTGAAACGCCTCTCGGGCATACAAGTGCAGCTCCTATCTCTTTGAATGGGGAAACATCAAATTCTCCAAAACTGTTTGCCAAGCTTATGATTTAATTTCATATTTGAAATCACCAATGAAATATGACAACAACTGACTTATACATTTTATTTCTTAATGCTCGAATCATGACAAAAAAAAATGCACGTCTCTGAACACTGACCGCTTCTATAGGAATCGTTGTGGTGAGAATTCGAGTCCCCCCTCCAGGAATTGGGTCTCATTTAGGTCCCAGGCGGTAATGCCTGATCAAAAGTTGTTATCGTGATGTGTTGACTAATTATATCCTATTTCACTATTGAATGATGTTTATTCCATTAAGTGCACATGCTTTCTGTATATAAAGTCTTTAGTTTAGCCTGTGATGCAGGTCAGTGGATTGAGAGAGAAAAATGCATGGTCTATTGATGCATTTTTTAAATAAGTTGAACTTATTTTGACTTGAATACCACATCATGCACAAAACGCTGCAAAAGAAAAAGTGAGCGTGCAATGCTCAAACACATCCGTATAGAAAAACAATGGAAAAGTAGTCAAAACAAAAACAAAAAAAACGTTCTGTGTGAACGGCCCCTTAGGATATATTTTTGTTAGCTGGGTTTAACTGCATGTGGCATTCAGCACTTGCACATATGCGTAAACAATTCACACTTTTCATCTGAAACACGAACTGTGGGTGGCACAGCTGTCCGAGAGCAACCGAGTTAACTCTGTAAAAGTCGCTCAAGGCATGCACAGGTACAAAAACTATTTTCTCCTTTTCATCACATAAGAAACAGCTGAGTAGTCAATGTTCTCTTTTTCTTTCCTCAGCTGTAATGGATTCAACACACCGGCACCTTGACAACATCTGTTGGTTGCTATAAAACAGGTGCGTAAAAAATGTCCTTCTTTGAATGAATTAAAAAAAGGAAACTGTTTAAAGAAATCATTAGGTCACTAAAACCCAACTAGAGGCCATGTCTTGAAAACAGTGCTCAATTAAATCATATTTGAGAGACTAACTCTGACATGATGTAGAATTAATGTTCATAACAGATTTGCATCAGAGTGGAAAGGCTCTCTAAATTGTTTGTGAATCTTTGTCTAAAGAAATTAACTTCACAGAACAGTTCAACCATCACTTAAAACTTTTAAATCAACATTAAATTGTGTTCACGACTCATTTAACTTAGTGGAACAGAATATTCTGCAAGTAAAAAGATTAAAAAATAAGACCAGGAAAGTGTATTAGGCAATATCAGCAACATACTCAGTATTCTGTGAAATAATGTACCAAAATTACAGTCATTTGTTAAAGTTGGCATGAAATAGAAGTCGCACTAGTCTTTTTGTCCCTATTGTGATGTATATCTGAGTGAAACAAGAGCAAATGTAGGACGGGGCTTGATTTTGTAGGGGAATTGATTTGATGGTTGTGGTTTGCTATTGGCTGATCTCATGTGAGTGACAGGTTGCCCCGTCTTCATCATCAGAGAAGAGATGATGTCGCTGTAAGAGGGAGGGGAAGATATTCTGATTAAAGCTTACGAGGAACATGAATAATAATAAAAAAAAATGATGCGCATGGATAAATCATTTACTGTACACACTGCAATATTTCATAATTAACAAGAATTGGCAATTTTGATTTCATGGTAACTTTAATCTGATTGAGTGTCAGTGCATCTTTAGAAGTTCCCTGTCTATGTTGGACGCTCACTCGGGTTATGCACAGGCTCACAGTAGTGATTAGCAGCTGACATTCCTGTTCAGGTGTGTTATCAGAGTAATGAAAGTGAGACTGACATCCATCTGTTCACCCAATCACACAGCACGCCATTGAGCGACAATTAATCAAGCAGGATTAGCCGCACATATGTCAGCACCAGTGCACTAACTAGCTAACACAACACACTCAACAGATGTTAAACCTGAACACTGACCGCCCAGGTGAAGAGACATTACACAGAGACATTATTCTCGGTCTCTGCACATTTGCCCCTCAAATCTGACTGTCAAACATGAGCACACGTTCTGAAAAAAAACAACTTGAATGTGTTATTCATCAGATTGTACGTGGCTGTCATAAAACGAGAGGAAATGTATGTTGGAAAAGGAACCCCTACAGTGAATGTATTTGTCTTTGATTGCAGAATTCACCGCCTGAAGATTTTGAGAAAAATCAATTAGATTAGGGTGGGGAAAAACACTTTTTATTAAATTAGTAGTTCCCTACTTAAGCGTACGACTGTGTCATAAACAGGCACAACGCAATAAAGCAGTACAGTGACAAATGATAATATCTCTCTTTCTTAATCTATCCTAAAATATCTGGCTCCACCACAATTTTGACATCGATACTATAGGGAAAATGCCATATAGATATTTTTAATATTATCTCATAATTTGGCAGCAGGTTTATTAGGCTGCTGTCACTTTAAGACCTGACGCACGAATCCAATATATTGTTACACATGCATTTTCTTTCTCTTCTGTTTACTTTCACTCAAAACATAGCTGACTGTGTTTACATGAATACTCACCAAGACCGGCATTTAGACATTATTTTGTTTGTATTTGACGAAAAGGAACTAAATTTAGCACTGAGAGGTGGCTTTATGCACAAAATCTGTGGGAATGAGTAAACTTAAATGCAAAATCATGGAAGTTAGCTATAATACACAAATATTTTCAAAATCTGCTAAAAAATCTGAGGGCATGTTTGAATGAGAATGACCTTTGCGAGTGACACAATATCCAAAGAAAATCCCTTCAACTCCTTATATAAATGACAGCTGTCTAGCAGCAGAATGCTGTCAGACAGACACTTCTTTAACACAGACACCATCTTAAATGGTTCAGGAGGTGTTACAGGCCTGACATCCTGCTATAATCACTGCACTAGAGCTCAGTGCGCTTAGTGTCATTTTTCCTGTTCGATAAACAGATTCATTTGGCTAATTGACCACTATAAAAAAATCAATGTGTTTCAAAGTGTAATGTGAAAACTGTGTGTGTGTGTGTGTGTGAGAGAGAGAGAGAGAGAGAGAGAGAGCTCAACGGAAACATCACTTTAGCAATGCTTTCCTGTGCACTGCCAACATGTCTCAGTGGCTGTTTTTAAAACTCGCTACATAAAGCATTAGTTACTTGCAAATGCCTTTGACAGCACTGGCTTTTCACAAGATTTGGTTGCGCTTTAATGAGAAAACCTTCAAAAACATTCCTGCTCTTAGAGTGAAGCATTCATATGTGCACGTTATTTCAAATACAAAACGTGAGTGTAAGTGTTTATAATCTTTCATCAAAATCGAATAACCTGCTACTCCGCTATAATGTCTTTCAGCCAACGTTGCCATCCTTTATATTTTCAACATCTCCAAACACCTGGTGCCAGTCAGGCATGTAATGCATACTTTTCATGATCTAATCAATTATGGCTGCACTTTTTTTTTCTTGTTAAGAATTGAGATTTACTTGGAAATTAATCCAAGATTTTTTTTTTTTTTTATTATTTGCACATCAACACAAAGTGAAATATTTTAACAGAAGAGCTGTACATTCATCAGTGTTTTCATACATTATCGTAATGTATGCTACCAGAAATATATGACTTGCATGCCTTATGCATAGTGCAACTACATTATGCAACCACAATCAAGCAAATTATGTAGTACTTAGTGTGCAAAAATATATTTCTGACCATATAATATATCATAAATAAAACATATATAAGTAACACTTACATTACACTTTAAAAATGATTAACTGATTAACTAAAAACAGAGATTATTGTAGTATGTTTTACAAGAAAATACTATTTCAGTTGTTTCACAATTAATTCAGTGTGTTACTTGCTGTTTCTTTGCAATAATTTGTGAAATTTACTTGCAATTTCTGAGTGAAATTTGTTTCAAAGTGTAGTTAACATTACTACATTAGTTAAAATGAATTACCAATAAATAATAATTCTAGAGCATTTATTAGTTTCAGTTAATGTTAATTTCAACATTTACGAACACATTTTTAAATTACAAGTACTAATAAACAGCCAATGTCTTAGTAATATGCATGCTAATAACCAATTAAACGTCCATATTCTACATCCTTTAAAAAGGCCATTGTGAGACATTATAGTGGTGTATGTGAGAGCATTTCCATTGACTTGATTCTCAGTATGAGGGCTGTGAAAGAAAAAGTTAGAGAAAGCAATAAAGAAACAAGCAGAGCCAATTGCTTTTCAAACTTATGTGTTGTTTGTATGAATGCAGCTGACTTGATCCTTGGCTTATTGCTTGCTGTTGTGACTACCTTGAGCTATTCTTTCCTATTCCTCTTCTATATGGTGACTTCTTTCTGGTGAAGGTGATTTTCCATTGCACACAGATTACCCATGATTAATAGCACAGCGTGTGGCACACTAAGGACTGGGCAGTCACTCTCTTGACCGGCAGGAATATCAACAGCTGAGAGGCTGGATGAATTATGACCAGTGGTTTTTGTGGCTTCAACGTCATATTAGCAGGGCAAATGTAACTAAAGCTAATCTAATCTGAGGTAATACGGCTTCCACTCTGCACAGCATGATCCTACACAGGAGGAGAAATACTGTGTGTGTCTAGAACAGATATGATATATTACAAATAAGAAGCAATAGCCTAAGCTAGCACATTTCTAAAGTTCAAATGAGGAGGATTTTCTTTTTACAGGATCTAAAGAGCAGAATATCATTTCCTAGGTCAACAAAACAACAAATATGGCATGGAATATGGAAAAAAGTTTAAAAGATTGTTAAGGAAATTAGTATTATAACACCACCAAACACTTAGTCTTTGATCCACAACACCCTGAAGAACAAAGAAGGCAGAACTAATTGTGAACAAATCTGGCCTTCAAGGAATTAAAGACACTTAAGTGAAACAAAAACATCTAAATGTCACATAAAGATCCAGTTTAGGTACGGTGTCTTGGGATAGACTAATTGAAATTACTGCGCAGGAGGTGCAAGTTGCTTGTGTTATTTCAGTTATAATATTCCTTATGCAAACTTAAATCTTCATAACATCATTCATCACAGAAAAATAGTACAATATTTCACGCTTCAGCGAGAATATGCTTACACCCACGAGAGGATTACCATAACAGGAGTGCAGTTACTAAGAACTTTGCCACGTTTCAGATCATGTTGTAATATTACTGTGCATATCAATGTATTTCACCCACTGATCCGCTTGAAACGTGCATTTACATGCTCCGGCAGCAAGCTGAGGCAAATCATTTACAATTTCAAAAACAGCCCTGCACGAGGAATAAATGCATTTCCATGACTGTTAATAATGTAAATTTTGGCTAACAGCCTTTATAATGTTCTACAGAGACTCAAAACTTGATTTCAAGAAAATTAAAATAGCCCAAACTTAAATCAATTTAGCATGCATTTAAAATTATATGAGGAATACATGGGGCTCCTGAATGGAGATCGGGTCACACAGTAAACTAAACAAAACCTTAAAAAAAAAAAAAAAAAAAAAAAATGTGCCAGTGATCTGTAATTTGACTCTAACAATTTTATTTTTTTTTTTTCTTAAGTCTTTTACAATTACAAAAACAGCTCTGTATAATGGGGAAGAAGCAGCATCTTCATGACTGTTAATACTGTAATTTTTGGCTAACAGCCATTATATTGTTTTACAGATACTCACCCGCTTCAATTACTTCAATAAAAAGTAAATGTTGCTTCAAGAAAAAATCTAATTAACCCAAGCTTAAATCAATTTACCATGCATCTCAATTATATGAGAAACGCATGGGGCTCCCGAATGGAGATTGTGTCAGACAGTGAACTTAACAAAACCCAATAAAATGATCTGTCAGTTGTTAACGCGAGACCCATAACATGTTTCTACAGCATGCAGAGCCAACCTCAACCTTTTACAATGACAAAAACAGCCCTATATAATGGGGAAAATACGGCATCTTCATGATTGATTAACAATCATGAAGATGCCATATTTTCCCCAATGTACGTTTTGGATAATAGCCATTATATTGTTCTACAGAGATTCACCAGCTTCAATTACATCAATACAAAGTAAAGGTCACTTAAAAAAAATCTAAATAACCCAAGCTTAAATCAATTTACCATGCATTTCAATTATATGAGGATTGCATGGGGCTCCCGAATGGAGATCGGGTCACACGGTGAACTTAACAAAACCCAATAAAATGATCTGTCAGTTGTTTATGCGAGACCTGTAACATGATACTACAGCATGCAGAGCCAACTTCAACCTTTTACAATTACAAAAACAGCCCTTTATAATGGGGAAAAAACTGAATCTTCATGACTGTTAATACTGTAAATTTTGGCTAACAGCCATTATATTGTTCTACAGAGACTCACCCACTTCAATTACCTCAAAAGTAGACTTAAAAAAAAATCTAAATAACTCAAGCTTAAATCAATTTACCATGCATTTCAATTATATGAGGAACGCGTGGGGCTCCCGAATGGAGATCAGGTCACACGGTGAACTTAACAAAACCCAATAAAATATCTGCCAGTGATTTATGCGAGCCCCGTAATTTGATTCTACAGATATGTGGAGTGATTATCTTAACCAGTCACCTTTGGAAGGCATTGATTTCCTGAGGAGCCGTGAGCACACTGGCCGCTGTTCATGCAGCACTTTATTGACTCTTTATGATTCTGCAGAGTCTCTGCATTGGAAATGTCAAAGTGCACGTATTGGTTTTTGGGGCTGATACCTTTCTCAAATGCAGGAGGGTAGATTGTATCAGACTTGATATCTTTATGCTAGTGGAAAATAGAGAGGTAATAGTCGCCGCAATGAAAATCCACACAAATTGATTTTTGAGGCATTAACCAAAGCGCATTCTTAATAATGGAAACATATTTTACAGGCATTGGAGTTTTATCTACTTCTCTACAGTGGTTCATTTCACAAATGCTGCAACCGATACGACATTGACTCTTTGTAATGATATTAATTCAGGGCTAGTCATTTTTTCATTACAAACCAATTATGAAGTCCTTTCGCTTGGTGTGGTTGCCAATCAGACAATAGTTAAATAAATATAGACTCAAGACCATGATTTGTTATTCGTGACAAAGGAAATTTTTTTCAACAAGATGTCTTTTTTTTTCCTTATCAAATGATTCATGTCGTAGCTTTCTAATCTTGAGTAATGCGATGGGTTGGGGGTATAGAACACCATCTATCCCACAGTTCTAGCATTAAATAAGAATATAAATAAGCTTGTTAGTGTAAGGAATAATTGGTATATCCATAATTGTCTCTCTTGGCTAGCGCACAGCGTAGCAGTCACAGTGAGAGGCTAATGTGACTAAAGAGCAATGTGATAATGAGCTTTTATCATGAACCACTGTGAAAGGAAATCAAACACCAGAGTTTCAGCATTCAAACATCCACTGAATAACTTGTTTGCATAGATATGATACTTCTAAGGCTTTAAAACTACATTTTTATCCAACAATTAATATTCTGTTATTGTTTATGCATCCTCATGTTGTTCCAAACTTATATCCCATTAACATATATTCCATTTTTTTTTTAAAGTGCAATACAAACAGCATACACATCTGGAATGTAAATGAGGACTGAATTTTCTTTTAGGGCGAAGCTATCCAGAGTCGTGCATGTCTTGCTCACTCAAGCTTCAGATATTTCAGAGAGGCTTCTTGAGTTGCACATCGTCTGATCAATATCGCCACCCACCTGATCGCCTCTGACCCATTTGTCTGTTTCCTACAGAGCACCTGAAGCTAATATCCATCAGCCCGAGAAGTGTGTGAAACCCTGGTCTTGGCTTCTTTATGTTAGCCTTTTAACATGTGAAATGTTCTGAGGCTATCACATGCTGTGTTAGGTGAAAGGGTAACCAGCAGGTGATGTTATTATCTGTAGCCCACAGCAATATTCTGCCACCTATAGCTCACGCGCACAGAAACAAACATTCACAGTGCCGCACCACATCCTTAAAGCCAACAGGAGGACTTGAGAATCAGATGCACGGTAAATTGAATTTCTTTGGAACAAACTTTTCAATTTGTGGTATTTTCAGTTTAGTTTCAGTTATTATTGTCATTAAAAAAATAACATTAGTAATCATGCCTCCTGACCAGTATGTAAATTTGTCCTACCATCTGAGAAATGACTTCTTGAAGAACCATGTCGTTTAAAAAAACAAAACAAAAATAACGACTTTATTCAACAAATTCGTCTCTCCCCTGTCATTCCCCTATGCTGTGTATGTCCAGCGCTTCCAGGTTCTACTTCAGAATGCTAGCTTATTATTGGCCGGCTCCTGGCTACACATGATCAGCGTCGGCCAATACTGAGCCGGCGTTCGGACGTAAACATGGAAGCGCTGAACTGGCGTTCACTATACGTAAACTGTGTATGACAACAGTAAATGGGGTTGAGCTATCAAGACAGGGGCGTGATACTTTTGAGTAGGGGCGTGCTTGTTTTGGAGATTTCAAATATCTACAGCTTTTCTCAGAAATTGCTTACTGCGCTTTTAACGATCTGTCCGTCGGACTGTGTGACTTCGCCAATAGAGTGCAACAATCGGGTTCCAGAAGTAAAAACTTCTGAAACGCAACGATTCATTTTCTCAATAGGGCGATTGTTTTAAACATAAGTTATAAACCTTTAAAGACAGCCTTACTGTGAGCTATGAGGTTGTCAATTAATAGTATTTGCTTCTGTTGTAACTGTCATCCTTCAACTTAGTTTTAAAGTAATCGTGTTTAACAGTGGAATTCGTGGTGAAAAACTACATTACCCATGATGCTGTACTGAAAATTCCACCAATCATAGAGATGAAACAAGTAAAGGTGCAAAATATCTCTTTAGCCCCACCCACTCCCATGAAGTCCCTCTCTTCGAGTCCCTATTTAAATGCCCCCCCATAAAAAAAACATTTTAAAGCAAAAATTCTGGAGCGTAGAATATTTGTAAAAATGATAACAAAATACTCATTGCTGTAACTTCTGAGTACTGAAATATTCATGCCAGTTCTTACAAGAAATCAGAGAACAACCAGGGCTCACATATTCATTATAAAAAGTAATTATTTGCAATGACATTGAGGATTCTAGTGCATTTAGTTACAGATTTCATAAATCTCACTTACCCTTTCTGCCGATTGTGCGGTGCCAAAGAAGATGGGTATAAAAGCTAACCAAATGATGCAGGTAGTGTACATAGTAAATCCAATTGGCTTGGCCTCGTTGAAGGTCTCTGGCACACCGCGGGTCTTGATGGCGTAAACAGTGCATGTGACCATCAAAAGGATGCTGTAGCCCAGCGAACAGATGAGCGACAGGTCCGAGATGTCGCACTTGAGAACCCCGCGGGCCTTCACTGGGTCGGACGTGCGCTGCTCACCGTAGTCCACGACCGTGTGAGGCGGATCAACGGCGAACCACACGAACACGCCGAGCAGCTGCACTGAGATCAGGCTGAAGGTGATGACCAGCTGGGAAGCAGGGCTAATGAAGCGCGGTGCGGCCACCGACTTCTTGCCTTGTTCGAAGATGCGGTGAATGCGGTTGGTCTTGGTTAACAGAGCCGCGTAGCTGAAGCACATGCCCAAACCTAGGAACACACGCCGGAAGGAGCAGACAGCCAAAGTCGGCGTGGCGATCATCAAGAAGGTGATGGCATAGCACAAAAAAATGCCCGTCAGCAGCACGTAGCTCATCTCTCGGCCGGATGCACGGACAATGGGTGTGTCATTGTAACGGACGAAAGTGACAACCACAAAACTTGTAGCCAGGATGCCAAGAACTGCAACAAACACTGGCACGGCCGCCCAAGCCGAGTGCCACTCGAGTTTGATAATCGGGATGGGGATGCAGCCGGTGCGATTGCGGTCTGGACGCTGCTCATACGGACAAAGCTCGCAGCTGAACTCGCTGGCCTGGAAGTGGTAGCCTTCGCATCGCTCGCAGTGCCAACAGCAGGGTACACCCTTCACGATCTTCTTCCTTTCACCCATTTGGCAAGGCACACTACACACCGAGACGGGAAGTGTGGGGTCGCCTGTCCGCCAGTGCATGGCACCCACCTGGAAAGGACAATGATGAAGACCAGAGGTGTAGTGTTAGGACTGTGCATTCAAAAGAAGTTTTATTAGCTGTACACATACATCACACCAACCTAGAAATTGCATAGCAACATGCTAAAATGCCCAGAACACCCTTGCAAAAACCTAGAATCTGTACAACATGCCAAAAATGCCCAGAACCTCACAGTAAGGCCTATCAAAATGGCAGTGAGTTTTGCACATGCAAATATTGCTCATATGTACTTTAAATTTACACACTCTCAAGTGGAAAAATATAACTGTGTCAGCAATTTACATATTGAATTGTTAGTTTCTGTAATTAAATGCAGCCCTTTGATGTGACCCACATACACATCGTAAACAGTAAAATGTCCACCTGCAAAAGATAACAAAAAAATCCCTGTCAAAGACGAAGAGGCACTGTGTAAAATTAGAAACTGTGCATTCAAAAGAAGTCTTATTACCCACACAGATGCATCACACCACTGTAGGTTGTGTCATATTTGCAGAAGAAATCATTTTTATTACCCCTTAGAGACTGAAAGCTGTGGAAAATAAGAAGCCAATGTTGCTCTTTTAAGTGCAGCTTCAGTTTGGCTCCTGGGCACAACTTTGATGACAGATATATTTTGGGACAAACTTGTGCCAGAGGCATTTGAGATGAAGTAAATAACACGACAAACCCAGAGATTGATGGCAATATATTATGCACACGTCTATTAAGTTAGGAATAATTTATGACGGGCCATTGAATTATCAGAACATAATGCACACCCAAGGTGGCAATGCGGTCAATTATTCCGCTTATACTATGGTTACCACAAATCAAGACATTGATCAGATGTTGTATTTGAAGACATTTATCAGGTTTTTGTACTTAAATTTTTTTTTTTTGTAGGACTAATTTCTTACGCATCTCATCCCACACCTCCATTGCTAATTCCAAAATGTCATTTTACAGCTATTAAAAGGAAGCTTCAGCCACTGATAGTAGACTAATGCAGTTATTAATGCAGTTATTAGAGTGAGAGAGATTAAGTGTGAACTACTAATGTCCTCAGAAGTTAGTTTTTGGTTCCCAGAACGTTCTTTTTTAAAGTTTGTTTTTTGGTTAGCCAGGAAAGTTTTCTTAACAGAAATAGAACATTAGTTTTTGGTTTGTATAACGTTACTCAATCGTTTCCCTAACGTTATTCTAACATTCCCCTACCCTCAGTTCATCATGTTTATTCTTACATATTTATACATTCATTATTTTAAAAAATCCTTCCCCGCAGTATTCTGGGAACTTCATTTTATGGTTGGAAAATAATAACCTAAAAATAACCATTAGGGAACAAACTTATTTTTAGGCTACTTAAAAATAACATCCCTGCAACGGTCTGGGAAGGTCATTTTATGATTGCAAAAAATAAAAAGAATGTTCCTAGAATGTTATTATTTAGTTTAAAAAAAGAAAAGAAGGGGAGAACCAAATACTAACGTTAGGGGAACGTTCTGTGTTTGCTGGGTCAAATGCAGTGTTTGGCAGCAGCTTCTCTAATAATAGTGACACTGTAAGTTTATCTGCTTCAAGAACAACAGCGTTATTACCTCGCTAGTGAGAAATGTCATGTATCTTAGGTTGCTAAACAATTTTACTGATGAAATCATCAGAGCAGTGCTAATAACACGTTTCTGTATGAGTTTGTGTCCATACTGAATGGGTGTGAGAGAGAGCGGGAGAAAGAGAGGATGTGCTTTCCGTACATGACAAAATGTAATTTTGTGGCAATTAAACATAGAAATAATTTGTCTTTTTATTCTATTGTTTACTATATTTATTTATTTTATTGGTCAGTGTTGTGGGTTTTGTTTCATTTGCTGCTGTAGGCTGTAAGGACCTTTTGAAATAACTGAAATCATTTGGTGAAGTGATATGGAACTGTAGTGCAGTCAAGTCTTGCCTGGACCGTGCGTTTCCCTGAAAATAATTACACGCCTTAGAACATTTGTCAGCCAATCAGATTCAAGCATTCAACAGCCCCGTAGTATAAGAAATTGCTCATAAACAAAAAAGATTTAGCCAGACCAATCAAATAAGGACAGCTCTATACTTCTGCTCTCTGTTTCTCACTGTTGCTGCTGCAAAGAGAAGGCCGTGAATGAATTATTCATGCTTGAGAAAAATTATGCCTGGCAAAAACAGATTGGCTTTAATTAGAGAAGCAAAAAAGCAGGGACATATTAAAATGAAAAAAGACAGAATTTGCAAATGAACAGAAGTTTAATTTGACTTATCACATAAAAGGGTATGAAGGGTATTTAAGAATAATTGAAAGACCAAATCCCTTCATTTGATTCTTTCCATTCTGTCTGAAACAAAAGCCACACTGACCGTTCACAATTAGGCTGTTTAATTCGGTTTATTCATCCTGAAGCCACACTAATAGGGAACAAGAAGGGGTTTTGAGGTTCAAATGCTTTCGGAATCAACGCTAACCATTTACATACGTCAGCATTACTCAGGGTTAGGATTTTGAACTAAATGTCACAGCACAACTCGTCCCTCATGATACTGTATGTGCTACACAAGTCAAATCCCTCAAACTCTGCAACTTGTTGAGGAGAGATGTGCGATCTGAGATTCACCTTTTGTAGCAACATGCTAAAATGCCAAGAAAACATGCAAAATTTGATTTATTACCTCAATCGTTTGCATCTGAGTGGAAAGAATATATATCTGCTTCAGGGATTTACATATTGAGGGCCCTATCATACACCCGGCACAATGCAACGCCATGCGCAATGCAATTGGTTTTGGCTAGTTTCAGCCTGACACAGTTATTATTTTCACGTCCAGCACCCACATTATAGAAGCACACAAACATGCCAAATATCAAAAATAAAAGGATTGTGTACATAAAGATGAAAATGCCTACATGTCTTAATGGATAGTCATTGCATGTATCAGGATTTCCTATGTGCAGTAATGACGAATGAAATTATTTGACCAATCGTGGCAATACACACATGTATTTAAATTGACTCGTCAGGTTGAGGGTGTCTATATTCCACCTATATTCTATATTGGTTTATTGCACGTTACACCCAAAAAAGAGCCATGACTCATTAAGAGACTAGGTACAACCCTTTTGGACCATACGCCTGGTGCGTTGACAATTTTTTCCATTGTTAAACTAGCAAAAGTAGCCTAAGTGCACCTGCACCATGTGCTTTAGACCATGTCGTTAGATATTAAAATAGGGCCCTTAAAGTTTGCTTTTAGTAGTGTGAACTAAGCCCTTTAATGTGACCCACATAGATCTTTCAGTTTGGCACATTGTAAACAGTAAAATTGCAAAACACATTCATTGGCTCTGTGTATTGATTGCCAAAATGATTTTCCGTAAATTAAATGTCGGAGCCACAATCTTTCAGGGCTAACAAAGTGTTTTTTCCCGTAATGAGCTGCATGCAAATCACCAGCACTCTGCTTCCCATCCTCTGTAACACATCCAGCGCTGATCTGTTTAAGCACTTAAGGGGAGGGTTTGATACCTGAGATCTACAGGGGGCTGGATCACAGTTCTGCAAAGCGACCACTTCCCCTCCCACACACCCAGAGGATCCCAGAGGAGCTGTGATTCTCCGTCACGTATTGAAAAACTACAGCTTCAACCTCCCCACTGCTGCGAGAGCTTTTGGCCATGGAAACGCAACTTGTTTCTGGCTCTATTAATTTAGTTTCGCAGCCAGGCATACAACATTACAAGCTTATCTTCCATCCCGTTGACTAATGACGGCCTGAGAGTATTCATGTCACATGCATCATCAGCAAAGATGAGATTTCCTACAAACATTTATGCTTGAATGTATCTGATTTGAACATTCATACATCGTTAAAATCTGGATGGATGCATGAATGCATGGATGGATTTTACCACGAGGACCAAAAAAGGCTCTCCACTTACATTAAGATGCAGTTTGTTTGTCCACTGGCCGATCACTTTGTACTCAGCTGTCGATTTGTTGGTGATCTGATACTGGAAGATGTCATATCGTCCTGGAGCATCTCCGTTCTGATTGAAGACCACCGGAGTCCCTGCACTTCCTGTAAAACAGTTGATGCACATTTTTTTTAGTTCCGTTGACAATAAAATGGCAAAAAAATTATATTTACTCTAGTGCTGTCAAATTGATTAAAGGTGCCCTAGAACTTTTTTTTTTAAAAAGATGTAATATAAGTCTAAGGTGTCCCCTGAATGTGTCTGTGAAGTTTCAGCTCAAAATACCCCATAGATTTTTTTTTATTATTTTTTTTTAACTGCCTATTTTGGGGCATCATTATAAATGAGCCGATTCAGGGCTACTGGCCCTTTAATTCTCGTGCTCCACGCCCACGGAGCTCGCGCTTGCCTTGAACAGTGCATAAACAAAGTTTACACGGCTAATATAACCCTCAAATGGATCTTTACAAAGTGTTCGTCATGCATGCGGCATGTTATGTGAGTATTGTATACTGTTATATTGTTTACATTTGATTCTGAATGAATTTGACGTTGTGCTCCGTGGCTAACGGCTAATGCTACACTGTTGGAGAGATTTATAAAGAATGAAGTTGTGTTTATGAATTATAATAGTTTAAAAATGAGAATAGCAATGGCTCTTTACTCCGTGAATACAGTAGGAAACGATGGTAACTTTAACCACATTTAACAGTACATTAGCAACATGCTAATGAAACATTTAGAAAGACAATTTACAAATATCACTAAAAATATCATGATATCATGGATCATGTCAGTTATTATTGCTCCATCTGACATTTTTCGTGGCATATATATATATATATATATATATATATATATATATATATATATATATATATATATAATATACACATATATACACTTCCGCAAACACTGTTGGAAGGAGGCACCCAAGCCATATCTAGAGATTAAAGTCAGCATGAAATAAAAATTCACCTTATCTATTACCTAAATGCATGCCATTGTGAATAATTTATCTGTGCATATGTTTCAACTTTTATGTTTTAACCTTGTAACATTCATTCAAAATGTCATAACTGGATCTTCTGGTGACTTCTCTCTATATCAGAAAGAGATGCACACTGTTTCTGAACTCACTGAAATGCCTTGATGGTAGTTTTCTTCTGGGAATGAACACACCACAATATTCCTCATTTAAATAATTCCCTCCCAAGGCATACGCAAAATAAAGGGGCGGGGCGGGGCTGGTTGCGTTAGTTTGTAGTGCGTTGAAACTTGCAGTTATGGTAAGGGGCGGGACATTTCCCAAACACGCTTGAAGTGTTTGACCAATCACAACACACTGCTCCAGCCGACCAATCAGAGCACATTGTGTTTTTCAGAAGGAGGGGCTTCATAGAGACAGGAACTAAACAGAGCGTTACTCACAGACTGGGAAGAGCGGAGCTGCAACAATGGAGAATATGAGGAAAATAATGAACATTCAAGCATGCAAGCATAGTAGAGCACAAAAACAACATCAAGACTTTGTAAAATGGCATAATAGGTCCTCTTTAAGCTAATGCAAAAGTTATAGCTGAATTTTCAACAGGTGTATTAAAAAGGCAAGGTGTCAGCTCTTGCATCTACACATGCATTCTCGCAGCTTCACAAAATTCACTGCGGTGCAGGAGAGTGTTCAGGTTCGGGTGTCACAGGTGTAAATAATAAATGCAGCTTCCTGCTGTATGTGCAAAGATCACGGCAACCTTGTGAGGAGGAAAGAAGGTGGAAAGGTAATAAAATCTGAACATTCACGGAGTTGAGCGTCTCACCTCAACATCCATGTACCTTCACCAGTGGTGTTGTTTTGACACTTGGTTTGGTTGCTTGGTGCAGACTTGATTTGCAAACCACTTTTAGATCAACTTAATGAACTAAAATTCTAATGTGAAACACTTTTAATGAAAGCCCTGAGGCCTTCAACTCGGATGAAATGCTTTTTGAGTGCAATAACCAACCTTGTACATGCAAAAGTGGGGTTGAAATGTCTGACATTTTTCTAACATTGCGTAACACAAATATTTTCATTACAAATGTTGAGAATTTAATTGATTGTGATTATGATCTATAGAGCAAATTTGACATTCTTCAAAGTCCTAAAACTTTGTTTATTCATGGTAACACTTTAAGCCTTTATGCATAATGTATAATAACGTCATTGATAATGTAAGTTGTAATTCATTATATATTTCCATAAAAAATTGCAATCAAAGTTAAAATACATTATACTATTTGCAGATTCCTTGTTGCATCTTGGTTGTTTGTCATGTTTTAATGCATTATACTGTAAGGTGTAACAATAAGTAGAAACAGTAAATATTATAATGTATTATAACTGTAGTTACAATTATTCATGAGATAATACAATGCAATATAAGGTGCATTACAAGGCATATTAAAGCATTAAAAAAATTGTGTAATGCTTTATATATAAAGGCTCTAAGTAAAGTGTTACTAAATTTACATTTTAAATCCCAGATTGTCAATGTCTACCCCACTGTACATGGTAAAGTTTCATTATTATTATTATTTTTAATTTTTAAATCTTGCTGTATTGTTTTCCAAAGTTTCTGTATAACTCATGGGGGTCTGGCTTGAAAGTTCACCTTTGAAGTAAAAAAAGCAGAAAAAAGAAATGAAAAATGTCAGCGACAAAGTTCATTTGTACTAAACAAATCAAAATGTCCTAGGGAAGTTTTAACATTTTCACATGCTCTCGATCTTTGGAAAGGTTATTAGTAGTTTCAGTAATTGATAAGGACACTTTCAACCCTGGCTTCAAAAAAACACACAAAGACATACAGGTTTTTGATGAGACGGCAAATATCCTGTGACAAACCAATTCGAGTTCTGATTTGCTTCTCATTCTTGGAAACATGAAAAACAATTGGAACCTGATATCTGAGGTGAGAGAAAAATGAATCTCAGATGATCATCAGTAAATCCATCTTCTTATCAAACTGATCAAACATGAAGACCAAACTAGAGCACTGTGAGAACCTCAAACCGCTTTACTAAATGTAATGGAAGCAAGCTAGTAAGTGCTGTGCGTGTAAACCTCACTCTCCTGGCCTCAAGAGGCACGCTAGCGACTGATGCTAGAGAGTGCAGCCTTTAGTGTCCTTGTTAGCATGCCCGCCTCCCATGCCAAAGACACTGGTTCGACTCCCGCTCAGAATGGGTCGACTAGGACCGGTTACATTTGGTGCCGTGACCCGTAGGACCGGTTAGCGTGCCCGCTTCCCATGCCGGAGACGCCGGTTCGATACCCACTCGGAGTGGGTAAAGTGGGACCGGTTACACAAACAACCTGATAAACAACCTAGAATACTGTAAATGGACTTCACAACAGACTGGATCTTTCATAAGCACAGATGAGATTGAAACTGCATGAAGCAGTGCTTTAGAAGTGCTTCAGGAGCTTCATGGCAGAGAGAATAATGTGGTGATTTAATTGCTTAAGAAAAGAAGTACACTTAAACAGATAAACGGCTCAGGAACTCTGTCCTTTGGGCCCTGAAACACAACAAGCAAACCACACAACTCAAATATATACCAAACTAGAAAGCTAAAAACTATCTAACAGGCCAGTAATCTAAAAGTCTAATGTCTTCATGCATCTTGATAGTTCAGCCACCCAAAAATGAACATGGTGCTTTAAAACACATACAAACCAGTTATAAAGTCTACAAGGGATGGAAATAATTACTTTTTTGTGAACTGATTATATTTAAAATCCAACCTGGTTAAACATTTTAAAACATCCCAAGGGCAATTCATCACACTATTTATGAAGTATTAATGAAGAACATTATCTCAGATTAATAATAGATGACTGTTTCATGAAACGTTTATCTATATAAACTCAGCAAAACAATGTTAACCTTAGATATTATGTAATATAAGAACACCTGATAAATCTGTGGCATTTTAATAAATTCTCATCATACATATTTTCAAAAATATTTCTTGATATTTTTCAGTTTTTTAGGAATAGTGAATGTTTTTGCCTATGCTGTTCTCTTAACATTCGGATGCAAACATTAAGGGAACATTCCATTTTCCAAACATTATTGGAATGTTCATTATTGGAATGTACTTTTGAATGTTCTCTGAACATTCTGAAACAAGTTGTAAAATTAAAAAATGCAAGATGAACGTCCAAATAAAATGTTTCAGAAAAAAAAAACTCCATGAATGTTGTATAGATAATGTTTTTGTGCTAACATTTTGAGAACATTATTAAAGAGCAGATAACCTTCTTCTATTAACGTTACTGGAAGAACCTTTGTTCATAACGTTGAGAGAATCTTGTCAGAACGTTCCCTGTTAGCTGGATTACTGCCCAAGTGAAAAACACAGTTTCATTCATCTTGTTCCCAAATGTGGGACTGAAGTTTGGATCATAGGAACAATCTGAAAAGTGAGAGAGACACAGTTTACAGTATTATCAGCTTTGCTCATGAATATTTATTATGTGCATGAACCAGTCCTAACTGATTTGATGAAAGACCAACAAAAAGCCATAGCATAGTTCACAGTCCACTGCCAAAGCTACATAAAACTGTTGTTTTACGCTGCCGGCTACAATTATTTCCTTTCCACTGCAGCCAATTGAAACAAAACTCAATGATTCTCTCCCAAAAGCTGCTACACCCCTGATACTTCAAGTAAAATCTTGCAACCTTCACTAATAAGATGATTCTATTTTTATTTGCTTTCCGTCTGTGAGCACAGCACATTTACACTCTCATTTGGAGCCGAGATTCCAGCCACTGATTAGCCGAATCTCTTTTCTACAACTTTCTCCAATTCCATCGCCATCGTCTTCCTCATCATCACCCTTCATTACAGCGAGTCCGCAGCACTTGCAGCTGATGAGGGGATTGTTTGTCTGGAGGTCAGACATAAGAGGACCTCAGTCAGACCTCAGTCGCTGAATCCCGTTTCTATACACAAAAAACTCTTTTGATTCGCCCACCATGATGGAAAGTGAGAGCTGAGGAGGGCAAAGCCTCCGGAAGCAATATTTTCAGCGAATATAATGAGCCAGATTCAGCAGCAGTTTTTGCAGCAAGCATCCAGACAGCTCTGTTCTTTTATTTAAGAAGACATCAAGTGAAGGAAAACACCGCTTCTCTCTGCAAACCCAAGACGCTGAGTGTTTTGTGTTTGCTGTGCTTGTGAGAGCTGCCTGTAAGATACGACATCCATCGCCTTCAAATCTCTGCTCTCGCATGCAAACATCATTTTCCCTCCACGGCAAAGGTGGTTACAGCTCTCTCGTAATCGCCGTGCGCGTGTTTTCACTGCAAATCAACACTAGATTAAAAAGTTTGTCAATACCAACTTTGATGTTGGCCTGAGAAAGCCTGACATTAAAGTTTGAAGAAATTGTAAAAGCTTGAATTTTGAAGGTTTTCTGTTTGAAGTAGTTTGAAGTTTACAGTAGTTTTAAAGTTAAAAGTTTGAGGGTTTGGAAAGCAATTCAGTCTATCACAAAACAGATAGATAGATAGCATGCTTTATCATATTGCTAACATTTTTCTAACTCGATTTAACACTTTTCTAGCAAATTTAACCCTCTACCCCACGCATTATGATAAATCTATAAAAAAAAATATTTTACTCTTTTTCTTTTCTTAGAATGGCTTAACTTAAAGTGCTGTAAAAAAATTTTTGGAAAAAAATATTATTTTAAGGTACTTTATCATATGTTGCCATACGGCAACAATGTACAATAGTGGAAATAACTTAGAATAAGTGTAGGTGTATATAGTTAATATTTTTCCTCAGAAATGTTGTTTGTATTGAATCAATTGGTGCTATTATAAGCTTTAGCAGTAACTAAACTAAACTAAAACTTATTTTCCAACATCTTGTGCTTTTCCCTTCTCTTTTGCTGAATAATGCTTTATATTCTTTAAATTTCATTACATTTTTCATGTATATTATTTAAATTGCAAATGTAGACAGTTAAAAACAAATCTAATACTGTTCATCATGTATCATTAAACATTGACAAAACCAAAAACATTGCAGTTGAAAATTCAACATTACGCAATGTTATGAGAGGAAGGTTATGAATATGAACCCGCATAATCCTTGAAACTTCACCTTTTTTCCGTACGAAACTTCAAAAAGCATTTTTGTCAGAGGTGAGACACATGTAGACATCACGTTTGGTGCTCTTCACCCTAACAATACACTTACATCCACTTACACCTGCCTTTTTGAGACACCACGATAGGAAAGTGGCAGGTCTGGGCCAGTATACTGGCTGTGGTGGCAGATCTCTGATGTTGATTTAATCCATAATACAAATGCCACGGCAGTCCTTAACATACGACTAATCAACATTATATCACTAGCATTAATGTTTTTATTGTTATAGCTTAACAGACTGCAGCTAACTTTTGCTAGCTATCTAACCTATTATAATAATGTCATGCCATTATTGCGCAGTGTTGCCATATGGCAACACAGACATTTTCTTGATTTACCAAAAACTAATTTCATAAAAACTTTTTTGAGTGGTGAATATGTCATCATACCTTACCTGAGATGATGTTAACATTTTTTTTTGTGAATGTGAATGTGGCGGGTCCTTGTTTGTTAGTGACGTTTTAGTTTGCTTTCAGCAACTACCGACAAGAGACGGCAGTCTGTCAGATATCGCGTCACAGAAAACAAATTGCATGTCATGTGACTTAACCAAAGCACATCATTGGCTAAACTAAGGTCTTCTCTTACCAACAAAAAAACCTAGAATGTTCTCTTAAAGAGACGGTGGCAAGGAAATGAACACAAAGAGTATGTTGCCATATGGCAACACTATGCGGTAGAGGGTTAAGCATGAATTAGCAAATCGCTAACATGTTTTAGCATTGTTAACATGAATTAACACATTGCTAGCATGTTATAAGATATTGCTATTATGTTTCTAGCATGAATTAACACATTGCTAACATGTTTCTATAATCAATTAGCACATACCACATTTTAACATGTTGCTAGCATGATTTAGCACATTGCTAATGTTCTATCAAACATTGTTAGAATGTTTTTGCATGTTGCTAGCATGATTTAGCACATTGTTAATGTTCTATCAAACATTGTTAGAATGTTTTTGCATGTTGCTAGCATGATTTAGCATCTTTATAGCATAAATTAGCACACTGCTTCTATGTTTTAGCATTCTGCTATCATGAATTAGCACATTGTTAACATGTTTTTAGAATGTTGCTAGCATGTTTTAACATATTGCTTTACCATGTTGCATGTTTTAGCATGTTATCCTAGGTTAGTTGTTAAACTTTGCTAGTGATACGCAGGTTAAATACTCTATAAGAGCAAAACTCTATAAGAAGTTTTGATCCCTCTCAATGAAAGTCTATGGGAAATTGGGATTGTTCTGAAATCTGATACGGGAATTCCCAAAGTTGGATCAGTTAGAAAAGATATAGCAGTGCAAGTCAGCTTTCTCACACCAACATAATAACACAAGTAAATAAGCCAGTGTGCAATGAGTGATGGTAGATTATTCCATTATTAATCTAGCAACAGCAAACTGATCCTTCCCTGCATAAGAAAACACTGTCACCGTGATGGGTGAGGATAGAGGCACAGAAGACGAAGAATTTATCCACCGATATTGATCAAAGCTTGGTGTTGCAGGTGGACCGGGGCAGCGGGAAATTGAGGATTACAGGAGACCAGACAGATGTAACAATGGACCACTCGATGGGATTAACCTTTCTGCCAACCCTTACCTGCTGATTCTGTCAGCTAAAATCACTGTTACTACTGCACATATTTAAGGTTAGTGATTTGAACAAACCCCGGTACCAAAATTCCAGTAGTCGGTACCAATACCAGTAAAAATTTGCGGTTCTCGGTACCAGTTTCAGTACCACAGCAAAATCTGTTGGAACTATTTTATTTAACTAGCCTATTTTTAAAAACATTAAATATGATGGTAATCATACATATAAATATTTAAAGCATGTGTTTATGTTTGTGTGTGTATACCTCAATGAAATACATTTTGAAATATAAAAAAATAAATAGGCCTAAACAAATGCTCAAACATCCATTTTGAAACAGACGTGTTTATTTGAGCTATTCCTTCAGTGAAACGACACTACAGCCTGTAAAATTAATGTAAATAATAAAGTAAATAATGGTAACCTAAATAATAAGAAAGTGAAGTATTATTCTAAAAAACATTCGTTCTTTATTTCCACACAAAGATGCAGGAAAGAGACCATCTCTTAATTAATAACTTCATGTTATCTCCTGATGTTACAAGCAACTGACACTTGTGGTAAAAGGTCTAAAGACATTCAAGCTATGTTAGATTTTGCACTGCCAGAGAAAGCGAAACTAAAAATCACCGTTAATAAACTCGACGCACCTCATAAAGTCTAATAACAAGCACAAATTGTGTTAAATAGAAATTGATGTGCAAGCAAAAAGGTTTCTGTCCTATGGTGTGTTTTTTCTACTTTACCGCTGTGAATATAATAGGCCTAATTTAAAGCGAACAAAAAGAAGAAACTTTTATAATCCCCGGAGCGAGTGAAGATTTGGGAAAAGAAACAGCGATTCCATGTTTAGTAGAATAACTAATGGAATATTGTTAAATTCTCTGCTAATCAGGTGACCAGATAGTGATTCGCAAAACAAAATTTTAGTACTGACTTGGTACCGAAGTACCGGTACTTTTGACAACACTATTCACACAAGTATACAAATGCAGACACTAATGTTTGAGCGACGTACTTAACAGGTACAGTACAATGCTGGTGGGTTGTCTTGACATGGGTCAATAAATTAATACTGTATATAACAACAAGAACAACCTTGAAGAATACCACCCAGAATACCCTGATAAGTGAGTTTTGCAAGGTAAACACCACTCAGAATTTCTTTAGTTAATGCAACAAAAAAATCTATTTCATATTAAAGGTTTTCCATCACCCGGGAACTACAAAACAAGTCAAACAAACTGCCTTTTACTCTCAGTATGGCCTGTACCTGAGAATCTCTTTCTGTGAGCATGGTAGAATGCACCTCCTAAGGCCATTCCTTTATTATTTTAGCACAGAATCATTTGAGATGAGGATAGAGCTCTGTTACGGAGTTAAACGCCAGCCCCGATCCTGCTGCTGCACTCCATTTTAAGATTCACCGTCACGCCGCCTGGACTTACAAGGGGATTTGTTTTACACAACACAATTATCATCACTTTTTTCCCCCCAACTCGTCTGAATGCACACTTCTACAATCTCTCTTCCCGCTCCGTCCATTTCCAAACACTAATCTAAAAATAAGCGTATGTAGGGAGCCACTGGAGCGGGGGTAATTGTGGCTGAGCTGCAGGCAGTGTGATGCTCCAAGTTGGACATCTGCCTTCGTATCAACTTCCATTTACCGCTTCTGTGGCCTCTTTTCTCTCCAAAAGCTTCTCTGTGTGCAAACATATGAACTATGGGTATGTTTGCAATGGCATACTAGCCTACTAATCCTACCAGCAGAGGCAGCCTTTGCAATTCAGAGATCCGTTTCAAAGAAACAGTTGGAGGCCCCACCAATGAGAAAACATTGTATGCATTGCGACTGCAATTACTTTATTATCCCTGTTATATTTAACACTGTTATATGAAATTTCACTCTTATAAACACATTTTATCTCTTTAACCAGAACTATTGTTCCAATCATGACCAAAAACAGCATTCAGTCTTCGTCACCCTCTCAAACCTTAAGCTAAAATGAAATGATTGTAAAACCAGCGATTCTTAACGAGAGACTCATTGAATCATTTAGTCAAATGATTCGTTAAAAACGGCTGATTCATTCAGGGCCAAAGAAAGGGAGTTGTGGAGTCATTCATAGACTGATTCATTCATAAACGCAGATTCATTCAGTAACTGAGACACCAATGACTCTAATGTTTGGAACTATTTCCATTGGCAAGATAGAGCAAAAACCGCCAATAATGACAATATTGTGTCTAAAATGATAGTCACCTAATAGTAACTACTTGTTTATTGAACTGTTGTAAATCAATATTAAAATTGAAAATGTGCTGCTGATATTCAGGAAAACAGCACTCTTGCTCATGTGGTATTGCTTATAAATATTAAAAACAAAAACTGATACAGAGACATTTCTTTGCACCATAACTTGGATTTTTGGGGCATTTTTATTCATTTTGCTGGCACTTTTGCCCCAAGCCCCCACCCCTGGTCTGTGGGCGGCGTAATTTTGAGCGCAAGTGGAGGCCCCTACTGTTGTGAGGCCCATTTTGGGTGAAACATAGCACCATACTAGCAATGAATGTAACATCAATGTAACAATGTAGCATCTTCCTCATTGAAGCATTCTATGCAACATTTCACCTACTACATTAAACATTAGTATGCAGTAGGCAGTGCATTCTATTTCATACACTCACAAACTCCATTCATTCCATCTCACACACAGCACATGTCGACCTGTCACACACACACACACACACACACACACACACACGTGCACATATTACAACCCTTCACACTTTTAAAGACCTTTTCTGGACCTCCACACACTTTAATCCATTTCTTCCCATTCTCCCGTCATAATCGCCCAGCGCTGTGTTCATTATCACACACTGGCTAGCAGTTAATTCAGTGTGTGTGGTGTTTGAAGTACACTGGTGTAGGGCCAGAGGAAGTGCAGTGACGGGCAGTAATGAGAGAGCTCCAGTGCGGGTGAGTTAACTCAACAACCGGCACTCAGATGTAATTGTTCCCAGTATCAGCAGACGGATTAATGAGAAACCTTTCGCTTTCCCTGTGATATCAGCCAAATGCCAAGACTTCGGACATCCATCAACCATTACTGCTCAATAGCATAAGAGTGTTTGTGAGTGTAAGTGTGAGCTCCTTTATAGGTGCAAAATGGTGAATCTCTCACACACACACACAAAAGTAATTCCACCACAAACTCATAATTGCTCTTTTTTCTATTTTACTCAAAGAAAATGTATTTTTTTAATTGTAACCATGGGAATTTGGAGAAATATTTGGAATAATCTGCTTAATTCACTTAATTCTAAAGTGTTGGGTGTGATGCATTACTTTCCCCTTGAAAAAGTAAAGCAAGGGATTACTCTTACCTTTTCTGTACTTTAATTATATTTATATCAGATGCATTAAATAGTGTATAGTAGGGTATTTTTATTTTTACACAGTATTTTTAAGAAATCCTCTGCAGGTGCATTTGAAATGTTAACTACTCATCTTGTATTGAATATCATTTCAGTTCTACTTTGAGAGTATGACGTATCATATGCAGTAAAAAACAACAATACTCAAGCACTGTAAAAGGTTTTGCCACAAACTCAATTGACTGGCTTCTCTCCTGTATGATTTCACATGAGTCTCTTCTGACCTTAGAACGGTACATGAATTATGAGCTTCTACAACTTTTGACCTCCTAACTGAACTCCTTTTCACAAATTGATCATAAAAATAGAAATAGTGTAAAAAAAAGCCTAATAGTGTGTTCACACCAAACGCGAATAGAGCGTCGAATTATTTCAATGTTAAGTCAATGTAAAGACGCGTTTACGCGCGTCTGGAGGTCTCGCAGTGCGAATTAGCTGTTTAGCGCGGCGCGGAAGATGCGAATTCACCTCATTCGCGCATCTAGTTCTAGTTACGCGCGAATGGTGCTTTTTGTGCATTTACGCGAATTCGCGTCTGACGCCCGAGTTAAAAAATTTAAACTTTGGCATAAATTCGCGCCGCGTTACCCAATCATGAGCCTGCTTGCCTCTGTGACGGCAGGCCCGCCCGGAGTCACTCATTCAAAATGGAGGAACAACTGATATTATCAGTGAGCAGTCACCCAGAGATCTGACACAATTTCATACTTCAGACAGGAATAAAAAGGAGCTCGCTTGGAAGAGTGTCGGTGAGGAAATTGGGCTACCTGGTAAGTTGTAAATACACATTTCACTTTTGAGTCACGTACATGTTTATCGACCCGCAGCCTTCCCGCGACGCTGACCCCTACGCTGCTGTTCTGCAAATACAAAGCGGTAGCTCTCTCGATGAACGCATGATCAACATCAGCCATCTTGCAAACAGACAACCGCCTAGCACTTGCCTGTCCCACAAGAAGCGGATTTCGCCTCGGACACGTGTCAATTTCACTTCAAACGCTTGTTTTTAATGCGCGTCTAGACTAGACTAGACTAGCAAACTAGACACGGTAGACGCGAATTTGACGCTCTATTCGCGTTTGGTGTGAACGCAGCATAAGATAGCTTTCATATTGCAAGATATTTGCATTCATCAGGGAGCCGCTTTCAAAATGCGGGGTATTAAAAATTGCTTTTGAATGCACACTCGCGTTTTACTTTCGATTTCGCATACTCTGCGAATAAGGAGGGGCGGTGCTGAGCGGGCATTCTACAAGATAAGACATTTATCAGATGCTTTAGGGCTCTATAGTGCAACGAATCCTCCGCCATGGTCTTGTCAGTCATCTCGTCACTTACTCTCATCACGTGATCAGTGAACTCTGATTCCTGCTGCACTATGTACGACTCTTGCAGCTCGTGTTGGATGAGCTGGATGGGATTGAAGCGACCGTTATCCAACTGAATTAAATGGTTTTATTTCTATAAAAGCAAAATGACAGTGGAGGCGTAATGTAAACGCAACAGTGGCATATTCTATCCTAATTTCACCCTCACACTCTGTCATGGCAATATCGCGAGATAGATTTTCACTTTGATGAAAAATCTTGTCACATTTTAATCTCGTGAGATCTCATCACACCACTACTGTATAGACTATAGAGCCAATCTATATAAAAAATAGTGGATAATGTTAAAATGTATGTTTTTAATGGAACCATCTCCCTTTGAATACTTGGGTCAGTTAAAGAATGATTTATGCCATTTTATATGATTTATTTAAAAGAATTAAAAGAGCAATTTCATGTCGATCCTTGTATTATTCAACTGGTCGAGGTTGATATGGGATTTAGAAAGTGATATGGAATAAGTGATGCAATACTTTTTAGAGATATTAATTAGTAATCTAATTACACTGTTGAAGATGTTTAGTATTCTATGACATCAGCAAGATCTAATGGTGCTTCCTAATTCATTTATTATTGCATACTTGGGTTTAATGATTGGAACACTAACCCTAAATTTTAAAATGTAAAACGAAAATATTAAAACGCAAATGTAATCTAATCTAGTCTTTTGATTATAATCATAAACTTACCCAGAGAACAGCTGGCACATTTATGTCGCATGCGCTCAGAAGACACTCAACAAGGTTAGTTTACAACTCTGTTTCTCACAGTAGGAACCATTTTACCTTGATCCAACAAAGAAAACAGAAAACAACAGGCTACGACGGTGAATGCAGCGCTGCACACAAAGACTTGAGATTGGGAGGCATGGCTTTGGGAACGTGCCATTAACAACAGACCATAAAAGTGTTGTCACAACAAATAGCAGGTGTCCAACAATGAGAGGCGATGCAACCTCTAAACAGACCTAATGCTGATCTACTGCGATGCATATCAGCAATCATTCACCCGTTCAGCGCGATTCACCTCTTGGATCTGACCGCAAACATTTCTCCAGTTCTGATTCCTTGAAATGCAGCACCAATGTTACAACTGCACCAAAACCTACTGGCTAAGTGAAATGAACAAGTGTGCTCCTGCTCTCTCATTGTTTGGGCCAAATCTGCTTTACCACAGCAGCATCATGATGTTATTTGAGGCTCTGGTGTCAGGACTCTGAGGAACTCTTATCTGCGGGAGTTTCTGATCCACTCCAGGAGGGTGTCAATAACAGCCAAGTGTCTGCAACGGACCGTGGGATCATGCAGTCGGCCCGTCTCATGCTGCTGAGAAAGGTTACACCAGCACAAAAAAGAGCCGGAGGATCGTTAAACAGCCTCGTTTGGCAGCTATAGCCTTTTCCCAGAATGCTCTAGGGCAGAGTCAGAACGATTTCGATTTTTATTTCCTTTTCCAGAGGAAAACTGTACTGCTTCGAGGTTGCTCAAGAGACAAAATAAGAGTTTCAACTTTATAAGATATTAGGGGTGTAATGGTACACAAACACAACGGTTCGGTACATACCGCTATTGAAGTCACGGTTCGGTACGGGTTCAGGAGGTAAAAAGCTGAACATAAAATTTCTACTTTTTTTTTTTTATTGGTTTATTGAACAAACTGTCTCTCTCTCTACATAAAATCAATTAAAATTAACATTTTCTTAATGATAAAAATTCTCAGTTATGCTGTAAACTATATAGCAATCCTTTGCAATTGGTCCACAGGTAAGTCCAATTATCCAATAACGAGTTTTGTTGTGCATTGAGGGATTTATTTGGTAAACTTGTTTCCATCGTAATTTACGTACATGTCTATTGCATAAAAACTTATCCATATATTTGTATGCACATCTAGGCATTTCCATCCAACGTTTTTTAGGCAATATCCCAAAAGTGGATGGAAACAGCTATTGATGTCTAAAGGAAATCTCATTTGTGATTCGCCTTTCTTACCACCTTTAAGACAAAAGACACCATGGTGAATTTCCTGCATGGTGAGAATGTAAAGGAATACGCTCACGGGCTGACGAATTGGATTAATAAAGATCCCTGTCCCCTCTTTCTGCCGTTTTGCAGAATTGAACACCTCCCGTGATCACCGCTGCTTTTAACATTAATGAGGAACATGCTGAGTCCTCTTCACCTTGCAGTTAACTTTGCACAAGAGCATGAAAACCTGATCTCACCCAAACAAAAGATCACACATACACACAAGTAAAGAAGCTTCAGTGGTGTTTCTCTCAAATCACCAGTAAACGCCTCCATTGTAGTCTTGAGATTCCTGCGGGAACGAGAGATGCTGTTTTTTCCACCGCGAATCCGCTATCAATCCGCTCATTCTTTCACATATTCATTATCTGACTCAGGCTTGAAATAAGGTAAAACTGATGCCATTGTTAGTGTTTACACCTGAGAAGCTGAAACTCATGCTTATTTAAGGAGCAGGACATTTCCCAAACACACTGGAAGCTCTTGACCAATTACAACACATTGCTCCAGCCAACCAATCAGAGCACATTGTGCTTTCCAAAAGGCGGGGCTTCATAGAGACAGGAACTAAACAGAGCGTTACTGACAGACTGGGAAGAGAGGAGCTGCAACAATGGAGAAGATGAGGAAAATAATCAACATTCAAGCATGAAAACTTGCTCTAGTAGAGCACAAAAACAACATCAAGACTTTGTAAAAGGGAATAATATATAAACCTTATTTGTATATATTTAAAAATGTATTCCTGTGATCAAAGCTGAATTTTCAGCATCATTACTCCAGTCTTCAGTGTCACATGATCCTTCAGAAATCATTCTAATATGATGCTTTGCTGCTCAAGAAACAGGAAGAGAAAACAAACAGTTTGCCTGAAATCATTGGCAGCGCATCACTACTATTTTAACTCTAAATCATCAAACTGTGCATCAATACACATCAGACTTACACAGCAGAATAACATCTACCAGGTCTCTCTCTCTCTATTGACATTTCTGATCACATTTGAAAACACATGCGCTGTCAGTGAATTTTCCGTATCTGTCTTTCACTTCAAACACAGTCAGATGATGAACGCAAGGTGGTGGAACAAATAACCCAGGTTGCATTGCCCGCTAGAAAGCGAATTAATGAGGTTTTAATGGTCCCGCTCAGCCCCGCCCCTCCCTGCGCCACCGCCGCTGCCTTAATCGCTCAACTGCAGTTATGCAAATGCCACAACTTGAAGGCAAACATAAGCAGATGATAACAAAACGACGGAGTTGGGGGATAGAAAAATGAAAGAGTAGCAAAGACGCACGGAGCAAAACTAATATTTAAATGAATCGTGTTGATATGGTTTTAAAGAGAATGTTTAAATTCTTTTGTTTCAACATGATTCAAGGCGCACGAGGGAAACAAAAACAGTCAATCACGCGCAGCTCGCCTCTTGAGTTATAATGCTCTCTTTTTAAAACGCGCGTGCTCTGTTCTGCACATTATGAAGAAATATGAGCATCCCTGCATGCGCTTAACTCACATTTTCCAGGCTCTGCTTTGACACATGTGTAATGATTTTAGGGGTCACTGAAGAAGACCACAGCGAAATGAAATGACAAACATAACAAGAGGGAAGATTGTGCGAGTGAACAGGGCGATCAGTGATTGTGAAGAATTAATGAACGATGCTAGAAGTAAGAAACATGAAAAATGAGTGAAACACTTGAATATGTAAATAGACAAGTGCTCAACATTTAACATAAGAAGCTGCACCGGTAATAGACATGCCCACGGCATTGCATAGTAAAATATGGCATAACATTTTATAATAACTTCCATTAATATGGCTTTAGCACACATTATGCAGTGTAAGGCTTAAAGGAATAGTTGAAAAATGAGAATTCTTTGATCATTTATTCACCCTCATGTTGCAAATGTTTTTTTCTTGGAATTCAAAATTCAATGATATTCATGCAAATGTCATTGGTTTTTTAATATCTTATAATCAATCACTGAAAATTTGAATATGCACAAGGGGAGATTTTTATTTTTTATTTTAGCAAATAACAACTCAAATTTGAGTCCTCAAACTATTCTTCAACTTCTCTTTTTGTGCTCCAAGAAGAAATTGTGTAATTATATTTATACAGTACAGTCCAAAAGTTTGGAACCACTAAGATTTTTAATGTTTTTAAAAGAAGTTTCGTCTGCTCACCAAGGCTACATTTATTTAATTAAAAATACAGTAAAAACAGTAATATTGTGAAATATTATTACAATTTAAAAAAAACTGTTTTCTATTTGAATATATTTGACAAAGTAATTTATTCCTGTGATCAAAGCTGAATTTTCAGCATCATTACTCCAGTCTTCAGTGTCACATGATCCTTCAGAAATCATTCTAATATGCTGATCTGCTGCTCAAGAAACATTTAATGTGTACAATTGTACAAAATATTTGTGTACAATATTTTTTTTCAGGATTATTTGATGAATAGAAAGTTCAAAAGAACAGCGTTTATCTGAAATCTAATCTTTTGTAACATTATAAATGTCTTTACTGCCACTTTTGATTGATTTAATGCATCTTTGCTGAATAAAAGTATTAATTTCTTTAATTTCTTTAAAAAAAAAAAATTAAAAAATAATAAAAAAAATTCTTACTGACCCCAAACTTTTGAACGGTAGTGTATAATGCTACAGAAGCTTTGTATTTCAGATAAATGCTGTTCTTTTGAACTTTCTATTCATCAAGGAATCTGTTTTCAACATTGAAAATAATCATAAATGTTTATTGGGCAGCAAATCAGCATATTAGAATGATTTCTGGAGTAACGATGCTGAAAATTCAGCTTTGCATCACAGGAATAAATAACTTTGTCAAATATATTTAAATAGTAAACAGTTAATTGTATATATTTTATGACATTTTAAACTTCAGAAGTCTCTTTTGCTCATCAAGGCTTCATTTATTTGATTAAAAATACAGTAAAAAACAGTTTAAAAATAACTGTTTTCTATGTGAATATATTGTAAAATGTAATTTATTCATTACATATGTAAAAATGTATAATAGTATTTGTATTGAAAGTAGTTATAAAGTGTAACCAGAGGCAGAAACCAGGCTTGAGTCACTGCAAATAAATTGACCTCCATCATGGATTTGTGAGCAACACTCTTGAGACTCGATTTAGACTTGGCCCTGAAAGACTTGCAAACATATCTGAATGTCGCTCAACTGAGAATCTGAGCACTCACCATTGAAATTAACGCTCCGGATGTATCCCAAGAGCTCCTTTCCATTGATATTGCTCATGCGGGTGCATAGGCCGGGGTATCCGAAGCAGTAATCCCTGTGCATGCGGTGCAGCGCGTGTGCCATCGCATAAACCGCATCCATCACAAACTGCACCTTCCCTTCCTGCTCATAACTGGAGTCACGGCCGACCTTCTCCAGACCTGCGCAAACACACACAAAACACACATTTTCATTTTTTATTTCTGAAATGTTGTAGTTGGACGTGTTTTAAATGTTACCAGTTGCTTTAGAATGTTCATAGACATTCCCCTTATCTTCCTGTTGTATTTGTTATCTTCGTATGTTTTGTTTTATTGTGTAATATGTCAGTCTATATACAATGGGTACGGAAAGTATTCAGACCCCCTTAAACTTTTCACTCTTTGTTATATTGCAGCCATGGGCGTAGGTTTGGTCTCAGCTTTGGTGAAATATAATAACCTTTTTCTATTATAAACACTATTTACCCTCCAGTACACTCACGTTAATAGCTGGGAATGTGAAATGCTGAACAACCATACGGTTTATTAACAAACAAACATAATTTACTATGTACGTTAATAGCCTATTTATACTTACAAAAAAACACTGTTGGCTAATTGACATTCAGTTACTTGCTAATGTAGCATTCTATCATCCTGGGTAACACATACTATCACCAGTTAATACTATTTTCCACAGTAGAATCTGCATTTGAAAGCCTGGTCAGTCACTACTGCTAATTTATTTGTGTGGCTAGCTAGTTATTTTGCCTACTTACACTCTGACTCTGCTTTATTAAAAAGCTTATTATGTCCCGTGGCATCTACAAAGTACAAAAAGGGGCAAAAAAACCTGAATATTAAAATGTTTTTACTCTGGCCTTTGTATGTGGCAGAGAGACAACTTACTGTCGGCGTCGTCAACATGTGCGCGCACGCGTACACACACCAACCGCTCGCTGCTAGTGCAAGCACAAAAGTAGTCCCGGCCCGCGCGTGTAGCCTGTAAGATACCCCGCCGCCAATCAAATTACAGCGTTTCTTGTACTGTCGTCGTCCTGGCCGTTAGAATCCAAATAGCAGTGCAAAGATCCAAATAGCAGTTCAAAGGAGCTTGCTAAATATTGGTGGGGACAAATTTGTCATCTCAAAATATTGATAGGGACTAGTACCTAGCGTCCCCCCCCTAAACCTACGCCCATGATTGCAGCCATTTGCTAAAATCATTTAAGTTCATTTTTTCCTCATTAATGTGCACACAGCACCCCATATTGACAGAAAAACACAGAATTGTTGACATTTTTGCAGTATTCAGACCCTTTGCTCAGTGTTTAGTAGAAGCACCGTTTTGATCTAATACAGCCATGAGTCTTTTTGGGAAAGATGCAACAAGGTTTTCACACCTGGATTTGGGGATCCTCTGCCGTTCCTCCTTGCAGATCCTCTCCAGTTCTGTCAGGTTGGATGGTAAACGTTGGTGGACAGCCATTTTAGGTCTCTCCAGAGATGCTCAATTGGGTTTAAGTCAGGGCTCTGGCTGGGCCATTCAAAAACAGTCACGGAGTTTTTGTGAAGCCACTCCTTCGTTATTTTAGCTGTGTGCTTAGGGTCATTGTCTTGTTGGAAGGTAAACCTTCGGCCCAGTCTGAGGTCCTGAGCACTCTGGAGAAGGTTTTCGTCCAGGATATCCCTGTACTTGGCCGCATTCATCTTTCCCTCGATTGCAACCAGTCGTCCTGTCCCTGCAGCTGAAAAACACCCCCACAGCATGATGCTGCCCCCACCATGCTTCACTGTTGGGACTGTATTGGACAGGTGATGAGCAGTGCCTGGTTTTCTCCACACATACCGCTTAGAATTAAGGCCAAAAAGTTCTATCTTGGTCTCATCAGACCAGAGAATCTTATTTCTCACCATCTTGGCAAACTCCATGCGGGCTTTCATGTGTCTTGCACTGAGGAGAGGCTTCCGTCGGGTCACTCTGCCATAAAGCCCCGACTGGTGGAGGGCTGCAGTGATGGTTGACTTTCTACAACTTTCTCCCATCTCCCGACTGCATCTCTGGAGCTCAGACACAGTGATCTTTGGGCTCTTTACCCCTCTCACCAAGGCTCTTCTCCCCCGATAGCTCAGTTTGGTCGGACGGCCAGCTCTAGGAAGGGTTCTGGTCGTCCCAAATGTCTTCCATTTAAGGATTATGGAGGCCACTGTGCTCTTAGGAACCTTAAGTGCAGCAGAAATTGTTTTGTAACCTTGGCCAGATCTGTGCCTTGCCACAATTCTGTCTCTGAGCTCTTCAGGCAGTTCTTTTGACCTCATGATTCTCATTTGCTCTGACATGCACTGTGAGCTGTAAGGTCTTATATAGACAGGTGTGTGGCTTTCCTAATCAAGTCCAATCAGTATAATCAAACACAGCTGGACTCAAATGAAGGTGTAGAACCATCTCAAGGATGATCAGAAGAAATGGACAGCACCTGAGTTAAATATACGAGTGTCACAGCAAAGGGTCTGAATACTTAGGACCATGTGATATTTCAGTTTTTCTTTTTTAATAAATCTGCAAAAATGTCAACAATTCTGTGTTTTTCTGTCAATATGGGGTGCTGTGTGTACATTAATGAGGAAAAAAAAGGAACTTAAATTATTTTAGCAAATGGCTGCAACATAACAAAGAGTGAAAAATTTAAGGGGCTCTGAATACTTTCCATACCCACTGTGTGTTGTAAGTTTATAATTGCAAATAAATAAATAAAAAAAGAATGTTCATAGAACATTCAACATGCAAACTGATAAAATGGAATGGTCCCTTCACGTTTTCATAACTAAAAACAAACGTTTTTAAAATACTCAAAAACTGGACATTCAGGGAACATTCAGAAATAAAAAAAAGTTTTCATAAGAATGTAAGTAAAACATTGTTTTTGTTAGCTGGGGAGCATAAGATGTTTAATTTGGAGACTCCACTCTTGCAGATGCAGTAATTCTCTTCGTAATAAATTGCTATTTAATGTTTCTCAAATGTATGCACTCGTTAGAGTAATTAGCTAATCGAGTCCTTGAGGAGGCACATGTGCCGGCCATCTGATGCACACACTTTACCCGTTAAAGGCAACAGCAAGAATGTGATCATTCCAAACAAATATTTTCGTCCATATCTCTCGAGACGGCAAAAGTAATATCACGCCTGCCGTTCGGAACAAATATTCCAGCTGCTGTTGTGTGTAAATTGAATTTGGCTCAGGCATGTATGATTATTTCTCTCATAATCACCTAAGCGCTTTTCAAGTTGGTGTATTTTGACAAAAGCATTGGATGCCTCCGGGAAGATCTTTCTTCTCCCGCCACAGTTTTTGACACAATGAAAGATAACTAAAATGCGCGTGGCCGGGCAAGGTGAATTAGCAAGACCTGGAGTCCTCCATCGCTTCTGCTGTCAGCGAGGAATTAATAGGCTCCTGTAAATGAAATCCAATCCACTTTTATAGCGCTTTCAGAGCAATGGGAAAATGATGCATTTGGTCTTCCAAAAACCAGACGGATTACCTGACCTGCACCGTGTGATAAATACAGCAGAGAACTACAGGCCAGAGAAAATGACTCCCAGTGTCAAAACAAGGTGAACATCACGTTTATTTGTGGTTGCACCACCACAACGACAGACCATTCACACTCAAACTCAAAAGTCATGAGCTACTGTATGTTTGGACAGCAATTTCAAACAGTATATGCTACACTGATGTCACATGATTTCGATATTTCACAACCAGATATAACTTCAGAAATGTTAAATCATTTTATTTAGAAATATTATTATATATAACATATAATATTCACAAAGTGCACCCATGCAAACTCTTTTACAATATACAGTATGTGCACTGCATATGGAAGTGAAATAGCCAGATGATCTATTCCATTCCACACTGACTGTGTGCAATACTGTATCCCACAATGCAATGCTCTCAAATTGACAAGCTGAATTAATGACAGATTTTAACATTATTAACATTTTTCACACCAAAAGTTGACCCAAAATTAGATTAAAATGCAAAATACTTTGAATTTTTAAATAAATATAATGTAATGAATAGTTAATAAATATTAATAGTACTTATTATACAATTCTTGCTAAAAAAAAAAAAGCACATGGGATAACACAAGATAACAAGGAACAGGTGAAAGTGATTAGAAGCCATGGAGATAAATGAGGGTAACTATGGAAACAAACCAAGGACTAAGGAAACAAGGCAAACACAGGAAGTAAAACACAGAAACCATGAGAACAGGAACTACATATCAAAATAAGAGTCCTAAGACACAAACCAGGAAAACACGAAACAGGAATCGTACAAACTTACTGAAACAAGGTCACCATAACAATAAAGTGTAGTCTATATAATAATATAATTAGTGTTATCAAATCAAATAATCGCAATTAATCACATCTAACATAAAAGCTTGCAAATATAAGCACACAAAAAACTTGATTAATAATAATCGAATAATCGATTTGACAGCACTGAATTATGATTAATCACATCAAACAAATTTTTGCATATATATATATATATATATATATATATATATATATATATATATATATATATATATATATATATATATATATATATGTTAGATGCAATTAATTGCACTACATATAATATAATATAATATAATATAATATAATATAATATAATATAATATAATATAATATAATATAATATAATATAATATAATATAATATAATATAATATAATATAATATAATATAAAAATGATGGAAACTACTCACATTCAACATAATGAGGTTATATGCATGTCATATTAAAATAATAGCCAGGACACACTGCATACTCCACAGGATTTTTTAAGTAGTGAGCTATGTGTATTCAGAACAACCATGTACATTTATTTATTCAGCAAACGCTTTCATCCAAAGCGTGAGGAAACATGAGCGATTAATCCTAAGAAGGCAATAATAGCAGTGCCAAGATACAGAAGTTCACATATTGCCTCGAGTACAGAGCAGGAGCTGAGGGGTTTTGAGTGATAAAACAATAATCATAGAACAATGTCCTGTTTTTATGTTTATTACGGCGCAGGCTTTTCTGTGTCTTTGTTGAGCAGGATGTCTCAGAGCGGAAACAAACTAACGCTTATTGAGTGATTGATGACAGCACGGATGACGGACAGCTTAATGAGACGAACAACAGACTAAATTAAATGTCAATTAGTGGCGCAAATTAAATTCCCTCCCTTTCATCGAAGACATTTCGCTTCCATTTCTGGAGACTAATACTGTTAAAAAGACCAAATACTTTCCTCTCTCTAGAGTTTTTTTAGCAGGCTGACAATATCATATAAAGGGAACGAAATCTGGCTTGAATTCAGAGCAGATCACGCTCACCGTAATGACTGGCAGCATCATGAATATGCACAAATTGACCAGCTTCCAACTTTTCTTTCTCTCACTCTGAATTACGCTCTGTGTGCCAACATTGAGACAATAATCACCATTCTATATGCTATCTTATGCTAATCAGGACACTTCGGCTACATAATATATGCACATCTGACTACATTACTTAAGTCAAGCTTGGAAAAACATCCGTACCTGTCTTTGTCAACAGCAGCACTTGAGCTGAAGCGTTCGGGGCTGGTTATAGTCATCGGGTCAAAGCTAAAATAACAAACAGACTGCTGCATGTGCAAACAAATGACACACAATCATTATCCGAGTCATTCTACAGAGACAGACTGGACCCGAATTAAAAGAGCCCACCCACGTGTCTCAGTGATGTTCTGATCCAGAGATATCGCTCTCATCTTTTTTCAGTGTAAGTCTAGTGGTTGCTAGGGTGCTGTAACTGGTTGCTAGGTCTGACTTCGAATTTATGTCACCACTTATTGGCTGCTTGATAGGCCGAACAAAATGAGTCCAACCCCCAAATTTTTATGACATTCTGAGCTGGAGATATGCCAATTGTTAAGACTTTTTCACACAGTTTTTCCCCCGAACATTCATGGGTTTATGACAAATGGTGCGAGATGAGTTACGTGACGAATTTTTGCCCAAACCCAAACGCTTAAAATAATTAACTGGTTTGAGCAACTCAAATGAAACAAATTAGTTCAATCAAATTAACTTTTATGAGTATTTAGAACTTTCTTTTTTTTTTTTTTTTTTTTTTTTTTTTTTGGAGTTTACAAACTGATACATTTTAGTAATCAGAATTTTTTTGTTCTTAAAAAAACTTCAAAATGATGCATGATTTGTTTGAATCTGACAAAAAAATGACTGAACTACACCTGTTTAAAGTCGACAGAGTCAGCAAAGTCAATTTTGAGAAAAATCAAGTTCCAAAACAATATCACCAGCAACCAACCTTAAAATCCATGGTAATACCACCAAATTTGGCACACACCAAGTCAAAACACACACATATATATATATATATATATATATATATATATATATATATATATATATATATATATATATATATATATATTCAGTAAAAATGTTTTCTAATTCCACAATTGTTTGATTAACATTAATGAAACAGGCAGCCTATATAAGTACCACACCGATCTAATAGTTACACATCAGATGTTTTTCTCCAACAGTAAACCAATTCACTTAAGACATAATAGATAATGTTTGCGTGAATACTCGCCTAGACAGATTTTTTTAAATACTGTAATACTGTGTTTATAGGAATCGCGGCGTCTTTGTGGACGGGCTTCAGATCTGTCAGCGCGAGTAAGATCCTTTTGTTTACGTCAGCATGAGTTTGAAAATCACCAAATTTCTTTGGTTCAGACTCGGCAATTCATACAAATTCAAACGTTTTTTGCTAAATCGTACGTATTTTACGAGTTAACAAATTCGTATGAATTCATACGAATTACCTACCACAAACCCCGCACCTAAACCTACTCATCACTGGGGTTTAGACAAATCATACGAATTAGCCACCTCATAAAATACATACGAATTGGTCGTGAGATAGCGTTGGCATTTTTCATGGTCAAAAAAAAGGTACTCCTCTCAGAAAACATACACATAAAGATACTTTTAGATGTTTAATTGCTATTTGAAGCATTGGGATCGCTAGACGAGGGCATAATGAACTCATTTTTGTAAAAAAAACCATAAAGGTGCCCTAGAATTAAAAATTTGAATTTATCTTGGCATAGTTGAATAACAAGAGTTCAGTACATGGAAATGACATACAGTGAGTCTCAAACTCCATTGTTTCCTCCTTCTTATATAAATCTCATTTGTTTAAAAAACCTCCGAAGAACAGGCGAATCTCAACATAACACCAACTGTTACGTAACAGTCGAGATCATTAATTTGTATGACTCCAATATTTGCATATGCCAGCTCATGTTCAAGGCATTACACAAGGGCAGCCAGTATTAACGTCTGGATGTGCACAGCTGAATCATCAGACTAGGTAATCAAGCAAGAACAATAGTGAAAAATGGCAGATAATAACTGACATGATCCATGATAACATGATATTTTTAGTGATATTTGTAAATTGTTTTTCTAAATGTTTCGTTAGCATGTTGCTAATGTACTGTTAAATGTGGTTAAAGTTACCATCGTTTATTACTGTATTCACAGAGACTAGAGCTAAACACTTGCAGTCTGTATAATTCATAAACACAACTTCATTTTTTATAAATCTCTCCAACAGTGTGTAATGTTAGCTTTAGCCACGGAGCACTATCAAACTCATTCAGAATCAAATGTAAACATCCAAATAAATACTATACTTATGCGGTTAGACATGCTGCATGACGAACACTGTGTAAAGAACAATTTTGAGGGTTATATTAGCTGTGTGAACTTTGTTTATGCTGTTAAAGGCAAGCACGAGCTCGGGGGGCGGGGAGCGTGAGCATTTAAAGGGGCCGCAGCCTAAATCGGCTCATATTTAATGATGCCCCAAAATAGGCAGTTCAAAAAATTTATTTAAAAAAATCTATGGGGTATTTTGAGCTGAAACTTCACGGACACATTCAGGGGACACCTTAGACTTATATTACATCTTTTTAAAAAATGTTCTACGGCACCTTTAAATTTGACCAAAATTGACATTTTTCACTTGTTTTGCCTGTAGCTCGAAATTAGCTGACTCATTTTACCAGCACGGTTCACATATAGCACCTGAGTTAGAGTCCCGGCTGGTGGACCGCTCCCAAACCCGTCCCACCCCCCCTCTCTCTCCCACTTCGCTTCCTGTCTGCTTACTGACCTTTCATAGTATATCAAACTTAAGATTACATGATAATTTTAAGTTTGTGTTAATTAACTAATTTCAAGTTAAGAGCAATTAAAATGTATGAGTACAAAACGAAATCTGCCAGTTCCCTTTCATAGGAACTTCGATGTAGCGTCTCGTTCCCTATTCAGGGAACCAGGGTTACACAAGTAACCCGAGACGATCTGCTTACTTAAACTTTGAATTTCTTCACTTAAAAAAATTGATGAAACTGATTACCTCAACATTTTTTTGAGTTTTGCCAACTTATCCGGGTTTACAGATAACAATAGTGATACTTTGCTTTGCAAGCTCCACTAATTATTTCCCACATATATTAAATTTATCTTGAGATGGCACAGTGCAAACACATTAAATGATAAATATAATATAAATAGAATTAAATCAAACCAGAAAAGGCAGTGTTTCACAGAATGACCCATCTGCCTGCAGCCACTGCAAAGCAATCCATAAAAAGCAAATGCATCTGACCAGGTTCCAGAGAGCCGATCCTGTTTGCCACTGGGAGCACATTTCTTAACCCATAACTGCAATTTCTCCAAGCTGATGGGATTCCTGAACTTCAAAATGAGACTGACACTCATGCTGTCCGAGACCCAATGCCCTCTTTCCCCGAGCCATTACGGCTCACGGAGCGGCCCTGTTTGCTGCCGCCAGTCCAATACATGTTTTTAAGCAGCTTTGATTTGTTTGAGGAAAGGCTAAACACATCCTGACAACAGTTATTTTATTTCGAACCGTTCTCCCCTCCATAATTTTCAGCAGGTTAGTCATTGTGTAAGCGCTCGCCCCGTCGAAGAAAGAGTCATGACACTAGAGACTAGTCTTATTGTTGGCAATAAGACGGAGCGTGAAATCACATTAAGAGTTGCGGCTGAGGTTCTGCCACCTTGTGCTCTCGAGGGTTTGCGGGGATACAGTTTGCCGGGGAGGCGAGACCAGCTGAGCTCTTGACACCAATCTAAAAACAGCCGGATTCGTCTCATCAGCCAGAGCAGCCAGGTGTGGCGTCTGCAGAGGAAGTCAGGGCTGCGTGTTCACTTAGACTTCCTGTTCCACCAGAGCCTCAGCAAGGTGCGAGTCCCAACAGAGGATGCAAGCTTTTAATTACGACTCACTCAGAGTAATAAATGACACACTCCAGCAGAGGACTCTCAGCGAATCGATGCATTGCACACAGTGCATGAGGAGATGTGGAAAAATAGAAGGAAAAATGATGAGCAAAAGACAGATCTCGTGAAAACACGTCCAGGTCATATTTTACTCCAAAATCTAAAGAATGAAATGAGAAAATATTTTGAAAAAGGAACTTTATGCCAGTTACACACATCCTCACCTCAATTGTTTTAAATAAATTAAAATAAAATATGCAATAAAATAAAATTTAAATAAAAAGTGAAATAAAATATAAAGTACAATAAAAAAGTGCAATAAAACAAAAATAAATAAATAACAATGATATATACATTTGAAGTTTAAATGTTTATTTATTTATTTATTTTACTTAATAATAATGACAAATGAATTAGAACATTAACATAAATAAATAGTGTAATTATATATATATATATATTTGATGTTTATATTTTTAATTTAATATAAAATATTAATATTAATATTGGATTATATATGGATTATATATAAAACCAGTATATATATATATATATATATATATATATATATATATATATATATATATATATATATATATATATATATATATATATATTAAAAGTATTATTAAAGAGAATCATCATTATAAATCATGGGAATTACAAAACAAATGTAAATGAAAACATGAAAATACCTTATGAAAATAATGTAACATTTAAAAACTAAAAATAGGCTTAATTTTCTCCAGTAAAATGTGAACAGGATGTGCTTTCATGATAGTAACCTTTAACAGCTCTTGGAAAGAGGAAAAGAGACAGCATTGCTGTATTATTTTATATTATTTTTTTTCCCCATGAAATGGCCAAAATTGCTCTAAATCTAAGCGTGCTGAGTTAAATCAAGTACAGCACAGCATCTGATCTTACAGAAACATAAAGAGACACACATCTGTACATTAAGTTTGTGTCGCTGTGTTAAAACGGGCAGAAGATGTTACGATAAAAGCCAGCGTTTTTTTCAGAGGGCATGATGGGTAAACGAGCAGCTCCTTTAGCATTCACGGCGTGACACTCCAAACACCGCCTGTCGTCTTCAAAAACCCTTTACTCTATTATATGCCTTCTGTCTGAGAAGACTAGCGCTCTTATGTCTGAGAGATCAATGAGTCTGCTGTGATCTTCAGAAGTGTGATGATGAACCACAAACTCTCAGAACAAACGGGGGAAGCCGAGAAAGACAAACTTCCATCGTTCAGCTAATGACATCATGTCTGTTACCCACTGAGAGCTAACGGTTGTGTTATCTAGAGAGATGAAGGAACATTTCTTTGTCTTTTCATCAGATGCACATGGGGGTTCGTTCACCGTTGCATTTTCATGTCTTGTTTCGGATTAAGTAGAAATAAACCACACAAGTGATTCTCAAGCGCCTCGTCTTAATGTTGTAAAGTTAAAGACAGCATTCCCACTGCTTCCTTTTCACATAAAAATCAATCTCTGCTGAACGTGTCACATCACTGGTTACCGCCACTGATGTCGCCTAAGCTCTCGCTGAAAATGAATGACTTCCGGTTGCTTTGTCGGTGAAAATCGCTGTCAGTGTGACCGACCTAAAGTGAGAACTACACAACCAAGACAGAGAAAGTTCAGAAGCAGAATCTGGGACTGTAGGTCAGTCTGTGAAGGGTCTCAAACCACCAGCCCACACGAGTTTCACACGGACCTTCAAGGGTTAATAGTTTGTCCTTAAATCAGATCAGCAACAGATTGATCCCTAATTCAATCACTGACTATGTATTAAAACTAAAATATAATATTATAACATACACTATTGTTCATTTATTTATTACAAATCAATAAGAACATTAATATCAATAAATATTAGTGCAATTATATACATATACATAAATTTAAAGCTTGCATTTTTATTTATTTTTTATTTATTTTACCTATTATGTAAAACTAAACAATAATGACAAATTAATTACACACACACACACACACACACACACACACACACACACACACACACACACATATATATATATATATATATATATATATATATATATATATATATATATATATATATACATTTGCATTTTTATTTATTCATTTATTTTTATTTTACACACACACACACAATTGAGTTTACATTTTTATTTATTTTTTATTTATTTTATTTTATTTGTTTTTAGTTTATTTAAATTCAATTTGAAATACAATAAAACAAAACTAAATATAACAACAATAATAAAAAAACAATAAGAAATATTAATATTAGTGTTGACTAAAGAAAGAAATAATAATAAAATAAATACTATTTTAATTGAAAGTTTTCATATATATTATATATATATATATTATATATATATATATATATATACACTTTTATTTATTTTTTGTTTATTTAAATTATAATCAATTTATTTAAGTGTATTTAATAAATTTATCATAGTTTTTGTTGTATTACCTTCAATTTATGCTGATTGAATTTTTTAAAACATAAATTAATACTTTTATACAGCTATGCAGATCAAAAGTTACAGACTTATATAATATTACAACAGATTTCTATTTCAAATAAATGTTTTTCTTTTGAACCTTCTATACATTACAGATTTTTTAAGCAGCAAAATTGTTTTCAACATTGAAAAAAAAATCACAAATGTTTCTTGAGCAGCAAATCATCATATTAGAATGATTTCTGAAGGATCATGTGACACTGAAGACTGGAGTAATGATGCTGAAAATCCAGCTTTGATCACAGCAATAAATTACATTTTACCATATATTCACATAGTAAACAGCTATTTTCATTAGTAATAATATTTCACAATATTTTAGTTTTTACTGTATTTATGATCAAATAAATTAAGCCTTGGTGAGCAAAAACAGACAACTTTCACAATCATTTAAAAAATGGTATCGACCCCAAACGGTATAATGCACTTATAATTAATCAGTAGCAATAAAAACAATGTAAAAATGAGTTTTTATATTAAAAGTATACTTATTAAAGTCATTTTTGAAGTAAAATTTTAGCAGGTATTGGCAAGATTGCTCATATTTTTTTATATGTGGTTGGAAATTTGTTTCACTTGCTTTTCCGACTGTGCACAGCGTAAAAAGTCGAGTCTATGAATATATTTCCCAGGCGTCCCCTCATCTCCATCTACTGAGTGTCCTTCTTTACAAGCAATCAGCCCTGTTTAATTACACCGCTGCCATGAACCGTGCCACTGCGACACGCGGTGATTGATTCCACACCGGCAGATTGTTTTCCATGTTGATGATGTAAAGGTCACGATTCCGCCCACTTCTCATTAATAAGAGTATGCGCTGATCTGGAGCACTCTTGACACTCGTGTTTGTGTTCATCTGGGTGTTTCCACACCTGTGGCAGACATTATTGTGCAACTAACGGCCCTTGTTTACTCACTCATTGACCTAACGAGACACCATCCGCAGCTTCGTTACAGACAAGCCTGGCGTTTCAGCGCCGCTACACTGTCTTCCATCATTAGACATATTGACGCTGGCAATCGATGGCTTAATTTAGGGAACAGCCTGGTGTGTGTTTTATTTAATGTCTTGGCTGTGTCGAAGAGCTGATAGCCTAACGCTAGCGCTGCCCGTCCCTATCTACAAGAATGAGGCCATAAATATTTGAAACCACACTTCTACCTGGCTGAAGGTTGTGAAAGAGCCTTTATTGCCCTGACAGGTCTGCAGCCGATCTGAGGTACATAAAGAACCAGAAACCTCTAAATGTGCTGGATATGCATTAGTGTTGACATGTGCGGTGAGAAAATTGTGGTGCTGTTTTCCCAGATCCGCACGATTGTGGAGATTTTCACATCATACAGTGGTGTCCTTTTATTTAGTTGTTATTTGTCATCTGCAGCATTCAAAAGCACTGAGGGTTTTAACAAGATCACACTGACACATAGACATGAGACTGGAGTTTTGGACTTTAATGTTTTTGTTTGTGCTTCTTTCCTCTTTATAGTCTGTCAAGCGTGTCATTGATTTGAATCGGATCCAATAGCTGATAGTAGTCCTCGGAGAATAGAAAAACAAACTGGCTTTGATTTTTATTAATTTAGATATGATTGGTGAAATGTGAATTATGCACTTCAATTCAGAAGTCTCACCAAGGCATTTATTTGATCAAATATACAGTTAAAAACAGTTAATATTATTATAATCTAAAATAGCTGTTTTCTATGTGAAGCTACTGTAAAGTGTAATTTATTCCATCTCGTTTCCCATGTTTTGTGTTTAAGGACTTTTATTTTGATATATATTTTCTGTTCCATTTGTTCCTTAGTTTCACTTCCAATGTTTGCCTTGTTTCCTCAACCAAACCTTGTGATTAATTAATAAAGTGATTAATTACACACACCTGTCGCTTGTTAGCCTCTCTTGTGTATAGAGGGTATGCACGTGACGTCACCGTCGACTGTTAGGACTGCGGTTACGCTCACTGAGTGGCACAAAGACTGAGTGGCAGCATCGGTTTTCAGCATGAATGCCGCAAAAAACACACAAAACACATCCAAAAGGGAAAGAGCTTGTGATTGACTGTACAAATAGCTTTGACACAAAACCTGAGGTATATTTTTAAAGACTGCCGAAAGCTACAGAAAAAAGAAGCAAATGGATCGCTGCAATTCACAGAAACAGCTGGATTCCAGCAGAGAAACATGGATTTGCACTTATCATTTTGTGTCAGATTGTTGGATTTTGAGGTGAAATCATACCGTATATATTGTGTTGACAACTCATCAATTAAATATTTACCTTCTTATATTCTGCATAATTGGGTGTTTTTAAATAAACACTGACAAAAACTATACAAGTTTTAGGGCTGGAAGATATGACAAAATATAGAAAAATGATATAAGCGATATTGTATTTATATAAAGCATTCACAGGCAGATTTGCTTTATGTATTTCCCGGGTGTCGAAATCAGGCACATATAAATGTCAGGAAACACGACTCCTGGCTGCATGTCAATATCCATGGATTATGTTTCTTTGACATGTCATAAGGAACACTTTCGAGTCCAACCTTTAGTGTAATCGTTTGTTTTACTCGCGTTTTCTCAGTTTCCACTATTAAATCCAGTCACGCAGCAGCTTCTTTTGCCACTCGGTCCAGCTGAGGAAGCGCATTCCGGCGGGAAAGTGACTTCGATGCATACCCTCTATATATACTCCAATGTTTCCTGTGTTCATTGTCAGACAGTTGTGTTCCATGTTTTTCATTCTGTTCCTGATGTTCCGTGTTTTGAGTCAGTTTTTGTATTTATTTTTGTAAATAAATAACACTGCATTTGGATCCAGATCTCCCTCATTTCTGAGTCTGCTAAGCATTACAGAAAGGCAGCAATGGAAACAAAGAAAACAGGAACTAATCACAAGTCAATCAGCAGGAATAGGAACAAAGGTACTTTTCAGAATAAGAGTCCTAAAACAAAACGGGGGTATAAACTCGCAATTATGAGAAAAAAGTCAGAATTGCGAAATATTAAGTTGGAATTGCGAGTTATAAAATCAGAAATGTGTGATATAAACTCACAATTTTTACATTTTTCTCGCAATTGCGAGTTTATAACTCACAATTACATTTAAAAAAATGTAAACTTCCAACTAGGAAAAAAACATTCCATGAACGCTGTATAGATAATGTTTTTGTGCAAACATTTTGAGATCATTTGATAATATTGAACGGACATCCTAATAACGTTACTGGAGGAACGTTTGTTCATGACTTTGAGAGAACCTTGCCAGAACGTTCTGAGAACATTCCCTGTTAGCTGGTAAATCCTTTGTTTGATAATTATACACCTGCTAAACAAATCCTTACACTGCATACAGCAAAATCTACTTAGTTGCTAAGAGAGCATGCTGCTTTCCTGAAGACTGCTGTGCTGATTTGTTCGTTTGTTTGAAGAAAGCGTGTGATGAAGCTTTTCCGCTTTCCTAATGGTGCCGTTGTTGTGTTTGAGTGTGAAAAACAACTCGTACTGCGAATGACTGAGACGTCACAAAATATGAGTGGTGTGTGTGATGGTATAATTACGTTCATTATGTCAAGCACATTCTCTCAGAAGGGGCGGAAGTTTCCTAATATGAAAGCCGAGGGTTGCGTTCGTTCCCCTGGTGCACTTTTCTAAACGTACATTCACAGAGACATTAAAATCTTGTGTCACTCACAATGGCTTTCTTTCTTTCATTCTCCTCTTTACTGCAGATTTAATAGCAGCTCTGCTGTGAATTTTTACTTGGTTTTGTATTAGATAGTAGGTCGTAGTGTGGATTTTTCTTGCTTGTTTGAAACAATAAAAGTTTGATGTGCTGAGTATTCTAAAGCTCGAAATGTGACGCCATCCCCTGCACAACATCAGCTCATTAACTTATTAATGTTCACATTTACATAACAAAAGCATATGCAGTATTCAGCCACATTACAACACTAGCCAACATTAGCCTTAAACATACAGGAGCAAAAGCCAGATTATTAGAAAATGGAGAAGCGCTTACTTCAAGAAAAAAAAAATTACTTATTACCCACAACTTCAAACCAACATTAATTCACAACAACAGAACACAATAAAAACACTTTAGAATACATTTTAAATGACCGTCAGTCAAACACTGTTGATGTTTGAAACCAACCCAAACAAACACGCCCCTCCCTTCATGCTCCACCCCCAAAATGCACAATCATGCAATGCAAGAGTGGATATCTCATAGCTGAAGTGAAGCAAAATAATGCTTCGTGAAAACTAAAGTGAAGATGATGAACAAGAACAAAAAGTGAACATCCAGTACACAAGAAAAAAGCATATAGAAGCAAGAGTTGAATGGACACGCCCCCCTACTGCTGACTGGCTCACTCTCCTCCTCGATCATAAGTGGACACACCCCCTACTGCTGATTGGCTCGCTCTCTCTCCTCCCTATCATGAGTGGACACGCCCATCTACTGCTGATTGGCTCACTCTCCTCCTTGATCATAAGTGGACACACCCCCTACTGCTGATTGGCTCACTCTCTCTCCTCCCTATCATGAATGGACACGCCCCCCTACTGCTGATTGGCTCACTCTCCTCCCCGATCATAAGTGGGCACACCCCCAACTGCTGATTGGCTCACTCTTCTCCTCCTCATGAGTGGACACGCCCCCTACTGCTGATTGACTCACTCTCCTCCACAGTGGACACGCCCCCTACTGCTGATTGGCTCACTTTCTCTCCCACATCATGAGTGGACACACCTCCTACTGCTGATTGACTCACTCTCTCTTCTCCCCAGTGGACATGCCCCCTGCTGCTGATTGGCTCACTTTCTCTCCCCCATCATGAGTGGACACGCCCATCTACAGCTGATTGACTCTCTCCTCCTCCATCATGAGTGGACACGCCCCCTACTGCTGATTGACTCACTCTCTGTCCTCCGCAGTGGACACGCCCATCTACAGCTGATTGACTCTCCCCTCCCCCATAATGATTGGACACACGCCCCCTACTACTGATTGGCCCACTCTCTCTCCTCCCTATCATGAATGGAAACACCCCCTTACTGCTGACTGGTTCACTCTCCTCCCCGATCATAAGTTGACACGCCCTCTGCTGCTGATTGACTCACTCTCTCTTCTCCCCAGTGGATACGCCCCCTACTGCTGACTCTCTCCTCCCCCATCATAAGTGGACACGCCCCCTTCTGCTGATTGGCTACAAGTGTGTTGTGCTGCTCGGTCTGAACCACTTTCAGCAGAGTTTCTCAGAAATCACTTACTGCACCTTTAAAATGACACATCACTATCTTCCAACTACAAACAACTACGAAAAATAAGTTGCAAATCACAATTCATGTCTTTGATGTAAAATAAAGCCTATTTCTATAAAAATGGGGCAAGCCCTTTGAAATATTCTGCCCCAAATTCCTGTTTGTTTCCATATTTCTTCGCTATACACTCTTAAAAATAAAGGATCCATAAGAGGTTTTTGTTTCCCCAAAGAACCTTTCAGTGATCAATTCTTAAAAGAAAGATTTTGTTTTAGTGTGAAGAACATTTTAAATATGAAGAATCTTTTTTTTTGAGCTCGTGTTCACGTCTAGTTCAGGATATTTACATGTGTACAATCCTTTCAGCTTGCAAAAATAACACTTGGCAAGTGAAATAATTCATTGTGTCTGAGTTGACAGTGTTTTAGGGCAGGTAAGCTCTGCGGTCGGGAGCAGATTGACTCGTCTGGGGGCTCGTTGGCAGTCGGGTGTCTGTGGCTGCTGTGTGACACAACACATGATATGTTTGTCGGAGAGAATGACATTGTTGCGTTGAGTTTTCAACAAGCATTGTGTTTCTTCAGCTTAGGGCTGTAGCAAATGATTTTGTAATAAGTATTTTTTTACCTATTTTTCAGTAAAATATCTAAACATTCTTAAATACACACTCTCTCTCACATACACACACATACACAAATCTGCCTCGGCAGATGGCTGCATTATCTGAATTCAAATGCAGCAGCTGAAGGTCGATATTCAGGCTCTGTTGACCAACACAGTCACGGTCAGTTTTTGAGTCTGACCCTGGTTTGTCTGTGTTCATTTCGTGGGTTGAGGTCGCAGGACTGTTGCAGTCTCTCATGAGCAGTGACGCACTCAGGTAGACGAGATCTTCTCTGTGTCACACGTTCTGTGCTGCCCTCAAATTAGCACAGTGACTCACGGCACACACTGAGCTTCCTCTCCATCTGACCGGTGTGTGTGTGTGTGTGCGTGTGTGTGTGTGTGTGTGTGTCGACAGGCAGCTCGAGGCTGACAGCAGATTGGTTCGCTATTGTTGTTACAATACAACATTCCCCCTGGCATACTGTGTCACAGTTACTGTAGAGATCAGCTAATATTGTTTTTAAAATACTAATACTGCTTATTTTTATTAAAGTCAACATGAAATCAAAAATTTTTTTATGGAATATTGCAATATTTATTATAAATAATTTATCTGTGCACATCATTTTTTTCCATGTTCATCATAATCTTGAATCAGAATAACTTCCCCAGCGACATCTCTTCTCTTCTCTGATGATGAGGCCGGGGCAACCTGTCACTCACATGAGATCAGCCAATAGCAAACCACAACCATCCAATCAATTCCCTACTGACAAAATCAAGCCCCGCCCCTACATTTGTTCTTGCTCCAGAAGCCATTTCACTTGAACATACAGCACAATACAGAAGAAAAGTCTAGCGCAGCTTCCATTTCATGCCAACTTTAAGTGTTTGACAACCAATATGCAGAATCGATTTTTTGATTTAATTAATTAACATTAAACATCAAACATTAGGTATCAAAATCAGCAAATGTTAATTTAAAAATCTATTATTGTTGTTCACTCATGAAATTATGTTGATTTAAACAACTTGAAATGTTAAAATTGTACTAGTATATGAATCAATGAACATAAAATGTATTAGTATTTATTATTATAAATTAAACCTTTTAACATTAATATACATTAACATTTTTATTTATTATATTCATTATTATATTATATTGTTATAAATCAAAACTTTCAACAATATTATAAATTACAATTTCATTGTTTGTTTATTTATTTATATTTATAATATTTTTATTATAAATTAAACCTTTCAACAATAATATACATTACAGTTTTACAATTTATATTATATTATATTATAAGTTAAAACTCTCAACCTTAATATACATTACAATTGTATTACTTATTATTATATTATTAAATTATATTGTAATTATAAATTAAATCTTCCTACAATATTATAAATTACCATTTCATTATTTATTATTGTTATTATTAATGACATTAAATTTGTGCAAAGTTGTTGTGCAGTCTCAATGGCTGCAAACCTGTTTATTTAATAACTATAAGTAAACTAATTATGATTTTGTTTGTCTGTGTAAACATGCACCAGTAGGACATACTAGGTCTTTTCACCACATCTTACATTGTTTTAAAATGGGTTAAAACTGTATGGTTAAAAACAGTTCAGCAAATAAATGTCAGTTTTACATCAATGCACCAATCAGTTGAATCTGAGGGTGGGGCAAACATTTTGAGTCTACTGGATGTTTACAGTCACAACAAGAGTTTGAACAATGTAGAGAAACTAGCACAAAGAGTGAAACAAATGTGTGGGTCTGCAGTTAATGTACCCATAAGTGTGCCTTCTGTTCAGCTGTGTCGCTCGGCCTCTTAGACTGTCACTTCGGGCACACTTAGACTTTTAGCACAGAGAGAGGAAAGAGAGGTGTGATGAAATCAGACACTGGAAATGATCCAAATGTCGCCCGGACTGCTGTCTGAAGCCTTACGGCAGGAACACACATTGTTTGCGCTGACTGCTCGAGCTGGAGCACCTGACAGCCTTAAAGAGAGTCGTGTCACTTCCTGTCCACAGAAAGTAACGAGTTCTGGCCTCACTTCAAAACCTCTCAAAGCCATTTGGCTGTTGTTGCATCTTCCTCTTAAAACCGAAAAATTGTTGAACTCTGCAAAATGGAAGCCATAATGGCTCAAAATCAAACACATCTTACCGGTGCATTTTTTAAGGCTTCCTGGCCGTTTTCCATGCATCCCCAGCTTGCATCCAAAGTTCTCCTCCCAGAATTCTGCAAACCACACATTCCTTCTGTTGTTGGAGAGCGAGCGGCTACGGAAGTAGCGATCGAACGCTGAGGAAAGAGAGGTGAGGAAAAGAAGGAGATAAACATCTGGGGAAACCACAGTGAAAAACAATTGGCTTTTAAATAATTTTCACTCAGAAATTGCTAGTAAATTTCACAAATAATAATGAAATGCCAAATAACACATTGAATTAACTGTGTTATTCCAGTCTGTTGTGATTGACCCACTCTGCTTTGATTGGTCAGGTGGCCCAGTCTGTTGTGATTTTAAATGCATTATTAGTAGTAGTAGTAGTAGTACTAGTTGCAGTAGCAGTGGTAGTAGTAGTATTAATTAATTAAAATTATGGACTGAAAAGAAGGAGATAAGCATCTAAAGTAATGACACACATTTGTGTCAGTAAAATGACAGAGCATGTGCAATTCCTCAGCAGTATTCCTGTCTGGCTGTCTGCGTCTAATCCTTGTCCCCACAGACACAATTATACAATGTGTTCTGACAAAAGTGCTGTAATTGGTGGGTCTATTCCCGAGCTGTTGCCTGCAGAGCGGAGAGCCGCTGCTTGAGGGACAGCGCTATGATTACTTGAGTGCAGACAACCACCAGGAGGAGGCTCGGATGCACTCGGCACTATATGGATACAGCATTAAAGTCGGACCTTGATGCTAATTGTTAGCAATGCTTGTCTGACACCACTGGAGAATGGAAATAAATGTCTCCGTTATGTCTGAGCATTGCGATCTAATGGGTGAATTCAGGTATGCTTAAAACATTGAGATGACTGAAATATTTGACCAGTCTAGTTGAATACACCCTAGTTTTGTGCCTACAACAAAGGCATCATTAAAAGAATTAAAAGAAGATATTTCATGACTTTCAAGCCTTTTTATATTGTTTCCAGTTGTTTGTGAAGACACAATTTTAAAAAGTCATTTTATAGAGATTGCACAAAAAAAAACAAATTTCTAACAAAAAAAAAAAAGAGGAGAATTATTGCACTATTGAATTATTTATGATTTACTGTGACTTTTTAAGGTTTTATTTCTTTCAGCTTGGTAATACTAACAAATAATATGTTTAATTAATTAAATTTTGTTACGGAGCACCTAAGGGACAAAAATTTGAGAAGGGAGGAAAAATTACTAATCAATGCTTTTGCATTCTCTTGCAAATAACTTTGTGTTTCCCGAAAGAACGCAAAGGTTTTGAGAGCGAACCCAAAGTTTCCCAGGAGAACACAAGAGTTTTACAAGGGAATGTAAAGTTTCCAAAGAGAACACAAAAATTTTGAGAGCAAATCCCAAAGTTTCCAGGGAAAACGCAAAGTTTCTCGTAGGAGCGCAAAAGTTTTATGAAGGAACGCAAAGTTTCTCAGGGGAACGCAAATGTTTTTCGAGCGAATGCAAAAGTTTTGAGAGCGAACCCAAAGTTTCCCAGGAGAACACAAGAGTTTTGCGAGGGAACATAAAGTTTCCAAAGAGAACACACAAATTTTGAGAGCAAATCCCAAAGTTTCCAGGGAAAACGCAAAGTTTCTCGTAGGAGCGCAAAAGTTTTAAGAGGGAACGCAAAGTTTCTCAGGGGAGCGCAAACGTTTTTCGAGCAAATGCAAAAGTTTTGAGAGTGAACCCAAAGTTTCCCAGGAGAACACAAGAGTTTTGCGAGGGAACGTAAAGTTTCCAAAGAGAACACACAAATTTTGAGAGCAAATCACAAAGTTTCTCGTAGGAACGCAAAAGTTTTATGAGGGAACGCAAATATTTTTCGAGCAAACGCAAAAGTTTTGAGAGTGCACCTGAAGTTTCGCGGGAGAAAGCAATGTTTCTTGGGGGAATGTAACACTTTTGTGAGGGAATGCAAAGTTTTGCAAGGGAACGCAAAGTTTCCAGGGAAAACGTAAAGTTTCTCATGGGAACACAAACGTTTTGTGAGGGAACGCAAAGTTTCTGGGGGGAACGCAAACATTTTCAAGCGAACGCAAAAGTTTTGTTGAGCGAATGCAAAGTTTCCCAAGAGAACGCAAGTGTATCTTCGTACCCTCCACCGTGGCTCGTTTGGGCAGGATGGTTATGGCTCCTTCTGCCACTCTCTCCTGCTGAATCACCGGAGAGATCTTGGCACCCCAGCTATCAGACCCCACCCACAGGAAGTGACCCGTCTGGTTGCTCCTCCTGGCAGAATCCAGCACTCGTCTGTAGACATAAACAATGATACATCAGCCTCAAACAACAAAGCACACCGCAAGCACATCCATATCTTATCTAGTGAAGCGCTCGAGTTCAGATAAATGTGTGTCAGGAGCTGCAGGCATCTGTTTGCTGTAACTCACTGACTGATATTCAAATAAAGACACTCTCCATTCTCACTCATGTCAGATATATACATAAGTTCAAGCTAAAACTCACCATCAGAGAAAATGAACCAACCATTTTCACTCTTTACATTTTTTATAGTCATCCATATATTTTCCCAGTGTGAACTAGTTAGTATGCCCTAGGTCAATCTGTTAATAAGCCCAACATTTAACATTCTTTCCCCCCCTGTTTTGCCTGAGCTAGCTATAAAAGTCAATGAGTATGAATTCAGATTAGCATTTGCCTCCAAGGCATATAAATAAATATCGTACTCCTCAGCAGCTGTTATATCAACAAACATATGTATAGATTGCAGGAAAGCCAAACATTTTTTTTGTCCGCTCTATGTGATGAAGCCAAATCTCTGCGCACAGAGCAGCACCTCGGGGACTGGATCAGGAAAGCTGCGAGGACCTCCACAATCTGAAGACGCAGAGGAAATTAGAGCATTCCTCCCTCCAGGCACAGAAAGCCTCACTTAACTTCCTCCCCAGCATTTTTAATTGCTTTCCATCTGTACTTAGTGCAGTAAAGTTGGACAATATACAGGTGGCAAATGAGATAAAGGCAGGAGTTGAGCAAAGGCTGCTGGGAGGGACGGCACTTTAGGAGAAATGTGTTAATGAGCCTGTTGTAGCTGTTCCTCCCTTCTCCCTCACTGTCTCTCTCTCTCTCTCTCTCTCTCTATATATATATATATATATATATATATAGTTTTTCCTTTGTTGTGTCTTTGCGTATTATGGTATGTCATCATTTTCAAAAACTTGCACTTTGAAACCCATTTCCAAGTCTCCCAAAACACCATTGTTGTGTAAATGAACAGCCAAACTTATAAAACTTTTTCTGTTTTTAGTTAAAAAATGGTGTTGTGTAAACAATGGCAATCCACTGAAGTTTAAGCTGAGCATCAGAATGGGGAAAAAAGGTGATTTAAGTGACTTGGAATGTGGCATGTTTGTTGGTGCCAGATGGGCAGATCTGAGTATTTCAGAAACTGTGCTTAGAGCGGGCGGCTCAAACAGGAGGGGTTACATTAGTGCCGTGACCCGGATGAGAGTGAGGTTTAGGGAGGTGAGTGTAACGGACATAGGCTGGCAAGAGCTGTGCATGTAAATCGCACTCATCTGATCTCTAGAGGTGCTCTAGTGACTGAAGCTAGAGACTGCGGTCTTAAGCTCCTTGTTAGAGTGCCCGACTCCCATGTCGGCGGACCAGGGTTCGAGTCCCGCTTAGAGCAGGCGGTTCGAATAGGAGGGGTTATATTTGGTGCCATGACCCGGATGGGAGTGAGGCTTAGGGGGTGAGTGTAACGGACATAGTATGGTAAGAGCTCACTACCCTGATCTCAAGAGGCACGCTAGAGTCTTAAGCTCCTTGTTAGAGTGCCCAACTCCCATGTCGGCGGACCAGGGTTCGAGTCCCGCTTAGAGCAGGCGGTTCGAACAGTCCAATAGAGCAGCTTTGGGATGTGCTGGAACTGCAGATTCACTTCACCAATGTGCAGCAGACAAATCTGCAGCAGCTGTGATGCTATCATGTCAATATGGACCAAAATCTCTGAGGAAAGTTTCCAGCACTAACAATTAACGTAGTTAAAAAAGGGTCCAACCCGGTACTAACAAGGTGTATCTAATAAAGTGGCTGGTGAGTGAATATACACTAAATAGTATCTCAGTGATATTAAAATAACGCTGATTCAAGTTGCCGAATGTCTTAATTGACTCTTGACTAGGGTTGTCAATAGTACCGACTTCGGTACCAAATGTGACGATACCAGCATTTCCCCCTAGCATTTTGAGTGCTGTTGAGCGTATCCCTCATATAAAAAGAAAGCGGGCGTCTAAACGCTCCCATGTGTATCTGTGTAAGCACTCGATGAAGAGCGTCAAAGAAGTCTATTTACAACATGTTTTTGATAAGTTGATCATTGTAGCCAATCACAGACATACCTATTGAGTGTGTGAACACAATGGCCAATCAAAGTTTCAGAAACAGAGCTCAAAATGCTAGGGGGAAGTGCTGGTATCGTCATATTTTCAAAAAAAATTTTGACAAACCTACTCTTGACTTTTCCAGACTACCAAAACTTAAGATTAAAAATTAAATATTTATTTTCATGAAATGAAACATGCAATGTGATGATGTGTTTGAAATGTCTGGTATGCATGCTGCTTCACTTGTTAATTTTAAAAACAGTAGGCGGTGTACAGTACATTACATTACTACACAGCATTTAGTATGCAGGTATTATACTCGGAAACACAGACAGCTTCCTTTCTGCTTCTTCTTTCCTTTCATTCTCAAGGCACAGATGAAGGGTTTCTCTCAGCTGGAGATCCTAAAGAGAACAGGGAATGGTTAGCCAGGGAATGTCTTTGAAGAACAGAAAGGAGACACCTGATATCATCCTCGTTTGCGAACATGATGATGGCCCGGGCATTGGGGGTCTCCAGGAGGCGGCGGATTATCTTGTCGAATTCCCCAGGCCTGGGTTCCCGAGGGATCTTCAGAGACTGAGCGATACACACACCACCTACAGAGACACAGAGAGAGAGGTGGGCTTTGTTCATTCTGCACATAAAATCCGATTTGTTTTCCAAATCCAAACATTTTATGTTTATTCAGACTTTGTAACTTTCAGACCAAAATAAATAAAGAAAGAAAAAATTAAATAAAATTTAAATAAAAAAATTAATGCTTATAGATAACCCTAGTTTAAAACCTAATTAATTAATATTTTAAGGATGTACTGTAAACTACAGTTCTAAAGTTTGGCGTCAGAAAGATTTTATTTATTTATTTATTTTTAAAGAAATTAAGAGCCTACTTTTATTGAGCAAGGATGCATTAAATTGATCAAAGATGACAGTATTTATGATGTTTACAAAATATTTCTATTTCAAAGAAACGTTGTTCTTTTGAATTTTGTAATCATCAAAAATTTCTGAAAAAAATGTATCACAGTTTCCACAAAAATATTAAGTTGTTTTCAACATTAATAATGATCATAAATGTTTCTTGAGCAGCAAATCAGCATATCAGAATGATTTCTGAAGGATCATGTGACACTGAAGACTGGAGTAATGATGCTGAAAATTCAGCTTTGATCACAGGAATAAATTATTCCTTCCAATATATTCAATTTTCCAGTTTTTTCTGTATCTTTGAACAAATAAATGTAGCTTTGGTGAGCAAAAGTGACTTTTTTTTTCCAACCACTGGGTAAACCAATAAAATCTGCACATAAAAGAAAAGTAAAACAACTAAAACAAGCAAAAATAAGTTTACAATTATGTGGTTTGGAGCAGGTTTGTAAATACTGGATTTCATGCAGTCAAAATGACTCAAACATTTACAGCCTTTTGCTGCTGTGGACATAAAAGAAGCACTTTCCATCAAGCTCCATCATTCAAATCGTGTCTCCAGGTGCTTGACATCATTTATTCAAACTTAACACGACAGACTTAGAAAAATCAGGTCTTGACAGGCCATATTGAGGTGGACAGAGTCATATTTCATATTTAATGTAAGATGTAATATCTAAGCAGCCGACCCTTCGAGAGCTCGATTATACCATTAACGTCCCACACGGGGGTGAATGATGGACTTCCTCCAGGATGTAATCTCCTCCTGTTACAGTCCATTTAATGAGCGCCGGCGTTTCTCGTGTCATTGTGTGCTAAACTAATGCGGCTCCTTATACGTTCTGTCACAATGACAAATACTAATTAGCTTTAATTAATGCCCCTCACAATGGTAATCACCAATCTGTTGCGTTCATGCCCTCCTCCGATCCATGATGATTGTGAGTTTATGCAATGTTTGCTTGTGTTACGCTACGGCGGAAACAGTAATTTAGCCCATTTGCTGCCATTTCTGAATATGTGAGAGCTGCTTCTGTGATTTCATTTTCTTTTTTTAGGCCATTAATGATGATATAATGATATTCACTATATATTTATGCTACATTAAGGCCAGATCATGATCGCTACAATGCTCAAAGATCAATGCAAATTTTGTTTTACAGAAATCACTTTTAAAGGACTACAGATAACAGCTGGTTGGGACTACAATGAGTTTCTTCCTGGGTTTGTGACATAATTAACCCTAAAATTTACATAAACCCCGCCCCCAAGACATGCAACAAAGGGGGCAGGGCCATGTTGGGCTGCTTTAGAGAAGAGGAAGAGTTGTTGTAGTAGAGTGTTGTTGTCATGCCGTCATTTTACACTGCACTGCTTCACAAACGAGGGTCAATTCAACACAAAAGATGAACATGACGGCACATGCTAGTGGATGAGTTGAATCAACTCCACAGCAACTACATCAATTTATCCACTAACCATTCAGAAACGTCTAAAAGTTGTAACTTCTTCCTGAGTCTCTCCATCAGTGTCGACTCCGGTTTGAACAATGTAAGGCTGAACACCGTTACTGACAATCCTCATTTTGGCTGCGTGAGATTCTCCAGCTTTGTTGTTGTTGAGCTGTTAAAGCTCCGCCCTCTTCTGGAAAGGGCGGAACTTTAGCAGCAGCGGCTCATTTGCATTTAAAGGGACACACACAAAAACAGTATGTTTTTGCTCACACCCAAATAGGGGCAATTTGACAAGCTATAATAAATGATCTGTGGGGGATTTTGAGCTGAAACTTTACAGACACGTTCTGGGCACACAAGAGACTTGTATTACATCTTGTAAAAGGGGCATTACAGGTCCCCTTTAATACTTTTGTTCAGAAAGGATGCATTAAATTGATCAAATGTGACAGTAAAGACATTTATAATGTTACAAACGATGATGCTCTTTTAATCTTTCTATTCATAAAATGATCCTGAACAACAACATTCTAAAAATACTGGGTTGTTTCATTCCATGTTTGAGTCAAATATGGACACTTATTTAAAAATTTAAACCAAGGGTTGGGTTTGTCCATATTTGACCCAAACATGGGATGAAACAACCCAGCATTTTTTTTAGAGAGAATGTTTCACGGTTTCCACAAAAATATTAGGCTCAGATAATAATCACACATGTTTCTTGAGCTGCAAATCAGCATATTAAAATAATTTCTGAAGATCATGTGACTGATTTCTGAACATTCTGATGATCATGTGACACTGAAGACTAGTAATGATGTTGAAAATTCAGCTTCACATCGCAGGAATAAATGACATTTTACAGTATATTCACATAGAAAATGGTTATTTTAGATTGTAATATTTCACAATTTTCCTGTTTTTACTGTATTTTTTATTAAATAAGTAGAGCCTTGGCAAGCAAAAAAGATTATTTCAAAAACAAACAAACAAACAAACAAAAAAACCTCAACGACCCCAAACATGGTAATATTTTTGAAAAACACAACTATCGATGACACATATTTTTATATACCTCAGTTAACTCACTGTAACATGACAAAAACAGCAATAAACCATTTTGTCGCACTTCAACGCTGCTTGTTAGAAAAAGTAGCTTGCTACAAGAAAAGCTACACTGTTCTGAAAACAGCTAAGCTAGTGTCACGCTACCGAACCAATGTAGCAACAACACGAGGCACAGAGCAACTCACTGATGTCTCTCCAAATCTCTTTCCAAATGCAGAATGAGGCTTTTATGTGCCATAAATGGGAAAACATCAAAAGGCCATTGAATTAGCATTCCGGAGCTTGGTGGCTTTTCAATACACCAAATTCCTTTTACATTTTGTGCCTCTCCATTTATTCTGCGTTCAATGGCAGATGCAGCAGTCTTTGTGTTGCACAGGGACACATATTCAGCTAAACGGTGAGGAAGAGAAACACTGGCTTTACTAAAGCTCATAAATTGATTGCATGGGCAGACATCAGCATTGCAGCATGTTGCAGGGGGGGAGCCGGAAGATTTTAGGCTTGACATGAGCAGCTCCGCCTACCGCTGACTAATACATGTGTCAAACTCGAGAAATTAGTCACTTCACAATTAATATGCATGAACAACTGCATTCAAATATGGCCAGTATATATTTAGTTGCAAAAGAAAAGGAAGAATAACTGCGAAGGCGTCATGCACTCACTCGAAACCTTTCACTGCAAAACAATTCACTGCAATAATACTCGAAGCGTACAGCGACTTCTCTAATTGTTTAAAGCAGCCGTATGAAGTCATTTAAGCAGCTCGTCTGATGCAGCACGATAATAAAATGATCCATCTTAAATCAGGGACACGACGAGCTCCAGCGTCTCTGCTAATCTTTAATGATTGGATTTTCACTGCTTTATGAATCATGAATTATCTAATTGTATCCAACCTCGCGTGTCGCCACTCAAACACACACATGGGCTGGGTAATGCTGTAATTTATTTCTAATGGTGGGAAACTGAACATTTTCTAAATGAATCGGTTTAGATTGGGTAATTAACTTTCCTATTTGAGGGCCATTCACTTTTGTGACTGACCGAAGGCCACAATTTTCTGTCTGGGACACCATAACACATTCCTTCTGTCCAACATGGCCATCTTTTGCAATAGCATTTTTGCCAGAATGTCATGTTTTTTGGAGAAACCACTGAATTAAATACTAAAATACCCAAAACAGTGACACTAATAGTATAAAATGCAGCACGGAAGAGACACAAAGAGTTTCAATGAAGTGGATTTGTTGCCATCAGTCCAAAATGGCTTTTTTTTTTTGGTATATTAAATCACAATTAGGTAAGGCATATTTTTTGGTTAATAAAATACTCAAATACCCAAAAAGAGAGATAAAGGAAGGAAGAGACTCTAAAAGTGTCAATGAAGTGGATTTGTTGCCAGTCAGTCTGTCCAAAATGGCTTTTTATATCAATTTTATACCAATTTACCTTTTGCAATAGCATTTTTGCCAGATTATCAACTCCAAAACTGGCTTGTATATTAAATCACAATGAGATAATGCCTATTTTTGGATTTTCCAGTGAATTAAATACTCAAATACCCAAAAAAGCGACGCAACTAGCAAAACAGACCAAGCAAGAGATGTTAAAAGCGTCAATGAAGTGGATTTGTTGCCTGTCATTCTGGAGGGGATGCATGTTGAGCCTTTTAAGCTGAATGTAAACATAAAATTCACAAACATTCATTTGGGCTCGAGTCATGAGACATATGCTTAATGGATATTTGATTCATTCCACATTAGTGCCTGTGTGACAAAGCATGTTTCAGGACGGTAATGGCGCAGAATTCAACAGCACAATCCTTATTACTGTGGCTTATTACACCATCCATTAAGCAACAAAATTGTGCCGTACTTTCTCGTGTTGAGAAATCTAACACTTTCCGAAATTAAGAACCACTGAGGTGGTGCTGCCCTGTTTCCCACCCTTCCTGAAGGGGTAGATATCAGGCAAAGCAAATAACACTCAATAAAACGCAAGTATCAGAATGGCTATGTTATAAAATATCCATATTTAATGCTTAATATCTCATGTGTAGTATTGTTTCCCCATGACGCTGACCTCCTCCGCTCTCTGCATGAGGTGATTCGGTCGTCAGTTCCTCCAAACATCAAATGTGGGAGCGTTTCTCACTCATGAAAGCAGCACAGAAGCTCCGGGAACGTGTTTATTCAACATCACCACCCACACATGCTTCACAAAGGTGTTCGAATACAACCCGCATCCACCCACACGCGCGTGCCTGACGCCATGCGTTTCACACCACATATTCACTGCCATACGCTGCCGTTCCACACGACTCGCTGCTGAGGAATGTAAAATGCATGAAGAACATGACAATCATTTTCATGCAGAACATTTCTGTGCACTAAAGCAGGACTAAAAGGATTGAGTAGGGACCTTGATCGCTTGGACTGAACCAGAGACAGTCTGGATTGTGTAGAAGCCCATTTATGCCTAAAAGTAGATGAAGTCCATTTGACATGCATAGTTTTATATATACAGTGGGTACGGAAAGTATTCAGACCCCCTTAAATTTTTCATTCTTTGTTATATTGCAGCCATTTAAGTTCATTTTTTTCCTCATTAATGTGCACACAGCACCCCATATTGACAGAAAAACACAGAATTGTTGACATTTTTGCAGTATTCAGACCCTTTGCTCAGTATTTAGTAGAAGCACCCTTTTGATCTAATACAGCCATGAGTCTTTTTGGGAAAGGTGCAACAAGTTTTTCACACCTGGATTTGGGGATCCTCTGCCGTTCCTCCTTGCAGATCCTCTCCAGTTCTGTCAGGTTGGATGGTAAACGTTGGTGGACAGCCATTTTTAGGTCTCTCCAGAGATGCTCAATTGGGTTTAAGTCAGGGCTCTGGCTGGGCCATTCAAGAACAGTCACGGAGTTTTTGTGAAGCCACTCCTGCGTTATTTTAGCTGTGTGCTTAGGGTCATTGTCTTGTTGGAAGGTAAACCTTCGGCCCAGTCTGAAGTCCTGAGCGCTCTGGAGAAGGTTTTCGTCCAGGATATCCCTGTACTTGGCCGACTGCATCTCTAGAGCTCAGACACAGTGATCTTTGGGTTCTTCTTTATCTCTCTCACCAAGGCTCTTCTCCCCCGATAGCTCAGTTTGCCAGGCAGCCAGCTCTAGGAAGGGTTCTGGTCGTCCCAAACGTCTTTCATTTAAGGATTATGGAGGCCACTGTGCTCTTAGGAACCTTAAGTGCAGCAGAAATTTTTTTGTAACCTTGGCCAGATCTGTGCCTTGCCATAATTCTGTCTCTGAGCTCTTCAGGCAGTTATTTTGACCCCATGATTCTCATTTGCTCTGACATGCACTGTGAGCTATAAGGTCTTATATAGACAGGAGTGTGGCTTTCCTAATCAAGTCCAATCAGTATAATCAAACACAGCTGGACTCAAATGAAGGTGTAGAACCATCTCAAGGATGATCAGAAGCAATGGACAGCACCTGAGTTAAATATATGAGTGTCACAGCAAAGGGTCTGAATACTTAGGACCATGTGATATTTCAGTTTTTCTTTTTTTATAAATCTGCAAAAATGTCAACAATTCTGTGTTTTTCTGTCAATATGGGGTGCTGTGTATACATTAATGAGGAAGAAAATGAACTTAAATTATTTTAGCAAATGGCTGCAATATAACAGAGTGAAAAATTTAATGGGGTCTGAATACCTTCCGTACCCACTGTGTGTGTGTGTGTGTGTGTGTGTGTGTGTGTGTGTGTGTGTGTGTGTGTGTGTGTGTGTGTGTGTGTGTGTGTGTGTGTGTGTGTATATATATATATATGAGAAATACATTCAGAAGTATGACATATGTAATAGTTATGAGAAATAGAGTCAGAATTATAAGAAAAACATTTTAAAGTTTAAGATATAAAGTCACTTATGAAAAAGTCAGAATTATGAGATATAAAGTCATAACGGAAAGTCGTGAAAGAAACAGTGACTGAATTATGACATATAAAGGCATAATTATGAGAAATAATTTCAGCATTATGAGATATAAAGACAGTTATGCAAAATATATTTGGAATTATGAGATATAAAATCATATTTATGGAAAATAAAGTTGGAATTATGAGACAAAGTCAATTATGAAAAATGACGGAATTATGAGATTAAAAAAAGTTATAATTATGAGATATACGGTTTGAATGGTGAGATATAAAGTAAATTGTCCACATGAAATGCCCCATTTCCAGCTGACTTGGGTTCAGTTTGCTGTTGTTCAATGCAAGTTATGTAAAAATAGCTTGTAAACCAACAAAACAAACCCAACTTTGACATCAAACACACTTGATCCGGAGCTGTGAAAGCGCTGTAAGTCTTTGCATCAGCATGAATTTAGAGCGCCATTCCCTTTGTCTTAAAAAATACTGTTAGTGCTTCTTTCAACACTCCATCATGGCTTTAAAAAAGAAGAGTTTGTGTTTTGCAGCCCAGAGGCACCATGGAAATGGTGCTGCAGAAGACTTTAAAGTGGGGCATCTGGTATGAGCCTTAGACAACAGGGAAGGACATATAACTCTTCACTCGTGCTTGGTGAACCACGTCCAACTGGATTCTCAGAACAGGATTTTGGCGAATTAGGACAGTACCTTCTCTCGTAACATGCTGCCGTAACGATCCAACTGAACAGTGAAACTTGGTCTTGTTTGGAAGGGAAAGGCATTGAGGTAATGCTGAGGTCATGCTTGCTGTGTCGCGCCGGTAACTGATACAGCCGCCAGAGGCTTTGTCTATAGCACGGATCAGTTGTCTTCAGCCTTTTAGGGAGATACCCTAGAATCTGAAGCGAGTGAAGTGACCGACAGTGGATTCTTGGTCATCACGGCCTCAAGGTCAGATCTCCACTACAAATCCCAGTAATAAATCCTTCTGTCCCATTCACTTTGTTCCAGGCACCGTCCTTTTCTCTCAAGTGTTGTGCTCACGTATCAATGAGTCAGAGGGATTTGTTTTGTCTGAGGAGTTCGACAGACTCTTTCTCACTCACAGTAGAAACGCAAACCTGTGAAGATGTGCCGCTCCGACAAAAATATCTAATTTCCCTGCATGAATCCTAATCAAGTGTCTAGCTATTAAAGCAGGCTTAGACTTGCTTGAGGAAAACAACCAGAAATAGACAGAAATACAATTCATACAATGAAAAATATATGTGGAATTATAAGATATAAAGTCACTCATGAAAAAAAAAACAATCTCTGAATATAAAAGTATAATTATGAAATACAATTTCAGCATTATGTATTATAAAGACAATTATGAGTTATTGAGACATAAATTCATAATGGATTTTATGAAATAATAATATATACCATGATATATATTATGAAACATATATTTGGAATAATGAGATAAAAAGTCACTTATGAAAAAAAAAACAGTGTCTGAATTATGAGATATAATGGTATGATTATGAGAAATAATTTTGGCATTGTGAGATAAAGGCAATTATGAAAAACAAAGGTGGAATTATTAGATATAAAGTCATAATAGAAAGTTATTATGAAAAATGGAATTATGAGATAAGTCACTCATGAAATAACAGTCTCTGAATATAAAAACAATTATGAGATAATTTCGGCATTATGAGACAAAGTCAGTTATGAACAACAAAGTCAGAATTATGAGATATAATGGTATAATTATGAGAAATTATTTTGGCATTGTGAGATATAAAGGCAATTATGAAAAATAAAATTGGAATTATGAGACAAAGTCAATTATGAAAAAACAATGGTAAAACTATGAGATATAAAGGTAAAATTATGAGAAATAATTGTGGCATCATGAGACAAAGGCAATTATAAAAAAATATTAGGTGTAATTATTAGATATAATGTCATAATGGAAAGTTATTATGAAAAATATATTAGGAATTATGAGATAAAAACTCACTTGTGAAAAAAAAAGAGATATAAAGGCATTATTAAAAGAAATAATTTAGGCATTATGAGAAATAATGACAATTATGAAAAATAAAGGTGGAATTATGAGATATAAAGTCATTTATGGAAAATAAAGTTTAAAAATAAAGATTTTTGGTTCTCCAAAGAACCTTTCAGTGAGCATTTTTCTTTCATTTTAATAATCTGAAGAACCTTTTTCCACTATAAAGAACCTTTTGTGGATGGAAAGGTTCCATGGATGTTAAAGGTACTTCATGAAACCATCAATGCCAAACAAGAACCTTAATTTTTAAGAGTGCAGCACTCAAATAATCAACATTTGCTGGTAGAAATTATTTCATTTAAAGGGATAGTTCACCCCAAAATTTCAATTTTGGTATTTTTCCCCATGCAACTGCATTTAATGAGGTCTGGAGTGTTCAAGCTTCAAAAAAAGTATCATAAAAGTGGTCCAAACGAGTCACTCTGAACCATACGATAGAGGAACAGCCGTGACTTAGCTCTCTATAAGATGCCTGATTCGTAACTGAATCATTCTTTTAAACCAAATCTTTTCAGTGAGCCATCTGAACCAGTTCACAAAAATGAATCATTCTTTTATAAATTGGACTAATCTGGTTCTCAAGTTCAACTCAATGAACGGCTCACTGGAGAGAACGTTTATGGATTAATTTAGTTTCTCATGGCTTCAGAGGACTTTAACAGTACTTTTACAGTGCCTTTGCTTCCTTTTTGAAGCTTTAAAAGTTCAGTGCCTATTAATTGCAATCGCTTGAAAAGATCTCCTTTTGAAAGACAATGGGGAGTAAATGATGAACATTCAAGTGAACAGTTCTTTCAAGCACATGAAACATCAGTTTGTTGTTTCTAGCCATTCAAAACAAGAGCTGCGATTCTAGCTAAAGATAATGAACATGAATCCCAAACAGCAATAGAATCTAAAGACCAGACAACATGCAACAAAAGCACACCTATATTATTTCACTTGAACGTTATGACTTTCTCTTAGAAGATATGAAAAATTCATCTCCATTATGACAGACTGTGCATAACCGCTGCTGCTGCACAACTAAATATAGAGTGAGAATATTTCCTTTTCAGTGCATATAATAAGACTGGTTGTGAATGTGCCGTGACAGAAAGAGGAGAATATTTCTGTCGATTATTATTGAAACGAAGTTCTTCCCCCTCCATCTACAACGCTCTCTACCGTCACACCGTATGCTGATTTTGGGGGTGTAGATTTTGCTGCTCTGTTAGTCTCACTATGCAATTCAAATATTGACATTTTTAAAAGCGTGCAATATTCTGTCAGGCTTGCAGTATGAGCTCTGATGAGACTGATTAATGAAGAGAATAGGAAAGAGGGAAATTATGTCACATATCATTTAGCAGATGCATTTGCAAAGTAACTTATAATACACAAATCTGCAGAGCAATGGGTCGTGATTCATCATTACTAAACCCTGCTTTACTGTTAGCACTGCACTGGGTAATAATGTCAGTTCTTTAAATATGTTTAACTAGGATGTACAGTGCTTAAAATATAGCAGTTTTTTTGCTAAAGGCAATATTTAAAGGAAAAACAGTATGCAATTTTTCCACTTTTTTAAAGGAGTCCTTGATTATGATTCCACTTTTTTAACTTTAGTTAGTGTGTAATGTTGCTGTTTGAGCATAAACAACATCTGCAAAGTTACGACGCTCAAAGTTCAATGCAAAGAGAGATATTTTCTTTCAAAGAATACGCTGTTTAAAGACTACAATAAACGGCTGGTAGGGACTACAACGAGCTTATTCCCAGGTTAGTGACGTCACAAACCCCAAATTTACATAAACCCCACCCCCGAGAACACACAACAAAGGGGTGTGGCCATGTTGGGCTGCTTTAGAGAAGAGGAAGAGTTGTTGTAGTAGAGTGTTGTTGTCATGCCGTCATTTTACACCAAAAGAGGGTCAATTCAACACAAAAGATGAACATGACGGCACATGCTAGTGGATGAGTTGAATCAACTCCACAGTAACTACATCAATTTATCCACTAACCATTCAGAAACGTCTAAAAGTTGTAACTTCTTCCTGAGTCTCTCCATCAGTGTCGACTCCGGTTTGAACAATGTAAGGCTGAACACCGTTACTGACAATCCTCATTTTGGCTGCGTGAGATTCTCCAGCTTTGTTGTTGTTTTCTTAGATTATCTAACTTGTGTTTCAGCTTGTTTCACCAAAACCCAATTCCATACACCAAAACAAGTATGCACTCATTGAAGTGGAAGAAACATTACAGAAGAGAACACTAACCACTCTATTGGTGACTGTTAGGTAAAAGTTCGGGTTAGTAAAATAAGTTGACATACTTGCATTTTACATACTGTAGCTCATACTAAATGGCCTAAAAATTGACAATTTTTAAGTAATGATAGTTGATAGTTCATTCAACCTACAGTATAAAATAGTGACAAAATAGAAGTTGAATTTTTTGTGTGTAGAAACATTTGCGCATTTCTCATCCAACAACGTTTGCACTATTGTTCTTATGCTGGGTTTAGACTACACAATATTTTTGTCTGTTATGATAGTCACTGTGTCAGATTATGCGATTATGGCCCTGGAATTAAGATGCGATTTGGTCGAAGGGATCACAAGTAGATGAGGAAACCTGGTCTTTTTTGGTCCTCTTTCAACCACTTCTGTCCTGATTTCTTCAAGGAGAGGGTCTATGGATGGATAAATGTATGGGCTTTTTCAGATCTTTCAGATCACACAGTTTACATATGAACATGACCGGAGACAAAGGAAACATACAGAGACCAGCAGCTTTCTGATGAGCCGCAAGACCAGCCGAACGCTGTGAATGAGTGTTAGAAATCAGGAATGGTGAGAGAACGTTGTGTGTTTTTCGTCTTCAAACCAAACTTGGGTCTTCAGACAAGAAGCTTAAATCCCGTCTGGCTAGCGCGCTTCCCATTGTGTTTACGCATTAGGTCAGTAGTGTAGTCTCAACCTGGCATTAGTGATTTCTCTGCAGGCTCTGATTTCTGCCTGGCGGACAACAAAACAGACGAAAACACAAGCTTCAGCACTACCCCGCCTGCTTCGTCTGCAACACAAAGTCACAATTCATCTCACAAGAGAATATCAAAGCAGGACCTGTGTGTGAACCTTTGGCTCTTCATACTACTGAGACTCTGCTATGAAATAAAAAGAGAGAGACAAGCTTTGGATTCGTAGCCCAATTACTCTGAAGGATCTTACGAATGTGGACTGTATCATGTATAAAGAATGTCACATCTGAAGAGATTGAAACACTGGAGACCATTAGGGTTTGATCGCTCAAAGGATAGAGGCAGAGACATAATAGAGCCGTCATATGCTATAGAGCAAAGAAGCATTCAGAATATAAATACTAGCCTCCTGCTTACTAAATACTGCATACTATTTTAGAAAAATAGTGTGTAAAACAGTATGCATTATGTAACTTGTACAGCATGAAAGTAACACCAAACTCATGGGTTCAATTCTCGGGGAATGCATGCACTGATAAAATGCATTGATTGGATGTACAAATGTAGTAGCATGCTATTTTGTTGTCACTTGACAATATGTTTGTCACATGATTTCACAATGCATGTTTAATTCAGCGAGTAGCATCCAACTATACCAAATTAGAATAACATACAGTGTTCAAAATAAAACCAGGTGCATGTATTAACAAAGTTATAGGGTCAGTTTTTGGCAGTCTAATAAAGTAATGAAGGTTTAGTGGACAATTGCTCACCATCACACTGGAAACAGAAGGTCAAGTCAAGCTTATTTAATTGTGATTATAGTATTAAATGATAAGTGCATTTAGAAAAATGAACTAGGTCAACCAGGTATGCATACATAAAATGAGCATATTTTGCACAGATTATATTTAATATACACTCAAAAAAATAACTCTTTGACCGAACATAAAGAAAATCATGGCAAGGATTTCCACATGATTAAGTTGCTTTATTTCAGCATTATGCAATTCTGTTATTTTCAATTTAATGTACTTACGTTGGGTCAACTTAGTTTATTACGGTTGATTCAACTTATTTACTATGGTTGGGCACAGCTTAATTTAATAGTGTCAGCCCAACTAATTTGCACTGTTTTGGAAAATAAATAAAAAGCAATAAATAAATAAATAAAAATAAACTGTTTTTATATACATTGATTTTTACAATTAATTCTTCTTGTTTAATTTTGTGACTTATATAACTTTCGTGATGTTCTGTGATTCTGGATTCATCCTAAATTGCCTTAACCAAAAACATTGTAAAGCCTAAATTGATCATAAGTTCATTGGTGGCAATGGTTTTACAATCAACATAGAGGCTTACAATGCTTTTGGGAAATGCAACCAAGAGCACTACCATAGTGATTACTTTCTTATAATTAAAGTAATTTGAAAGTTTGTTAGCAGGTCCTCAACCCAAGCACAAGTGCAACACTTCACCACAATGGTAACCCTAAAACTATTAATTAACAGAAACTTTTAAATACCAACATAATAGAACAGTAAACATTAAAAAGTCTCTTCCATTTCCTCATCTTCCTAAAAACTGCTTAAAATAACACTTTATTTCAAAATTTACACTCCTAGTTCAGCCCCTTTGCAAAGCATGATGGGAAGTGAAAATCCTGTTTGATTGAGTCCTGGTTGGGTTTACTTGATTGAAACATGTTATTCCAATATGAAAACATCAAGTTAAGTCAAATAGTAATTGTTTCAAGTCAATTTAACATGAATCGATCACATTTAAACCAGAAACCTGATACAATGGTGTTGAATCAAACTGAACAGCATCAAAAAAATTTTTTTTTTTTTTTAGTGTACTGCAGATTAGTGATTTGCATGATAACAGCATGAAGTTAGTGGCAGGAGGAGGTTTCGTAATGGATGTGACATTGCATCCCTAGGGCTAAGCAGCGTTGGACTCGGAGGTCGTGATCCTGCAAACTAGATCACATATGCTCCACATCTTCAGGCTTGCATCTCATTCAGCTTCCATCTGAGACCGTCGTGAAACTTTACAGTTACAGCCTGCCTTTTTACGCACCATCCAGATGCATTGTGATTACAAAGAAAGCTCAGAGATTTCCCACTCCCACTCTCGGATACTTTTTTCCTCCACGGCTTTATTGTTGGGCCTGTTCAAACGGCATCTCCTGCACACTCGAATCTTTGCAGTATTCCTTCCCACTACCCATCCTACCTCCCTCCCTCTCTTTCTTTCTCTCATCGATGATGTGTAGCATATAGGCCACACCTTTTATACCAGCATCTGAAGCAGCTCGTCTTTCCTGTCTACCTCCACGACCTGTTAAAACTCTCCTCATGTAAAAAACATCAGTGTGTTTCACAGCTGAATATATGAAGCTCAGATAGATCTAAAGACATGCTCCACTACTTCTTTATCTTAACCTCTGCACACTTCTGAGATGAACCCTGCGACACAAACACCACGAGATCCTTTAAAAGAATAGTTTGGCCATTATTTAAAATTCACTTACTCAGCCTTATATTGTAAGAAATCTCTTTATTTGATCAGAAATACAGTAAAATCAGTAATATTGTGAAAAATACATTTAAATTTGGATATATTGTAAAATGTATTTTATTTATGTGATATAAAGCTGAATTTTCAGCATCATTACTCCAGTCATCAGTGTCACATGATCCTTTTTGACAAAATTTTGATTATATGGCGGAAAAAAAATACTGTATATAGTATACAATGTACTGTCAGTCTTCAAAAAACAACAAAGCACAGTAAATGTAGTTTGAAGTCACTGATTTTTATGGTCCTTTTTGGCATTTTTTTTAGCTACTTTCATTGTATGAACCTCAGTGGCTCAAACATTCTTCAAATAATCAGCTTTTGTGTTCCACAGAAGAAAGAAAATCAGACCAGAATGCAAATCTGGAACAACATGAAGGTGGGTAAATGATTTTTGATTGTGATTTTTCCCATTTTGGGATGAACAATCCCTTTAATGTGTAGCTTTCCTTTCCCAAAGCGAATGGCTTTTCCACCAAACCCTGGTGATGCTATGAAGTCTTCGAGCTTCTGTTAATCTACTCATGTCTTGATGCCCCGGCCGTCTGAACCCAACATCATTACGCAGAAAACCAGAAGACGTTAATCTCTGCCGGACACATGCCGTGTTTACTTGAATCCTGAAGCACTGATCTCTGTTTGCCAGGATGCATTTGAACAAATGCCATTCTTGGTTTAGCTATGGTTATTTGTGAAGACAACACAGTGTGACCAAGAAAAAGAAAATGCGACCTGCGATAGCTGCGCTGGCATTTGCTTTAGTTTAATAAGGTCAAACAGTGAGCTCTTGATATCGGCAGACGCTCCGACTTCCTTCCGTTCCCGTCGAGCGCCCGGTGTGTGAATTATTCCTTCCCTCCCGCTGATATCCAGAGCGAAATATGACAGCTCTCAGCTGTCTGAGAAGCACCCATGTGTAGATTCTGTAAAATCCCTCAAGCAAACTTGAACAAGGGAGATCGATGCACCATTCTGATTGCTTTTGCTCTACTGAGAGAATGAAAAAACAGCCAGACAAGAGACAGCTGAAATGACAGCTCCGCACAGCGGTGCCGTTGGTCTCATGGCTGCTGCACATTGGGGGGAAAGAGCTCTGAGCAGAGACCGTATGCACTAATTCACTTATAGGTCAGGCGCTTCAGGCGAACTGTGATCCTGATGTGACAGTATTGTGACTGTTAAGGCTACACTACTGTCACATCAGGTATAACAGTACTTCATGGTATGATAGTGAACATTTTGTGAATCCCAGACAGTACCTGCATGGCGACAGTGCAGTTTGGTACTGTGACATGAAACATAAAGTTCATGTTTAGGGATGTAGAACTGCACCAATTTGGCAACGAAAATTGTAATAAAATGATTGGGTTACATTCACGATCTTACAAAATATAAGCGCATGTACTGTAACATTCACTCCAAAAAAAATGCTGGGTTAAATATGGACAAACCCAAGGATTGGGTTGTTTTCACCCACCCATTTTTTTTTTTGCCAGCAATATAGTAATATAGTAAAAGGCATGTTTTTGCTCACCCCCAAATAGGGGCAAATTTGTGGGGTATTTTAACCCTTAAATGCATGACTGTTCTATATCTATATCTAGATCTATATCTAACACTGATGGATCTCTATCTGTCACGATAATATAAAACTCTTCTGATATTAGAGTAACAATTACAGAAGAATAAAATAAAGCATATTTTGTTACCTTTTGGAGCGTGAAAGGGCTCAATTTGAGCAGATGTTTTATGCCATCATCACTGTCCTCGTCAGAGCTCATTTCCCAGTAAACTCAGCAAATAATAGGCTAGTTTTATGTTTAAGGTCACGAATATGAGCCCATTCGCGATCTCAAACGTATTCTTAAAACTATATAATTTTCAACATCTTCAAAATCAATATTTCGATCGCTAACAGCTTTACCAGATCCATCCAGTAACAGTTACAGTCATATTTGATTGCGTTCAGTACTTGCTCTGCAGTAAATCGCTGAGCCATTTCATGTTTTTCTTATTATTTCGTTTTCTGTCTGAATGAGTCGTCACTTCAGCATTGTGTATCAGACATTGCCACCTTGTGGAATAAAGTGAATTGCACTTATTCCATCATCTAAGATTCAATTATTGTTGTGAAGAAAAAAAAAATATACGTACACTCATGCACACCTCGGGTCGTTAGCGACCCTATACAATTTTTACAAAAAATGAATACAAAAATAGGCAATCTTTTATAATTCTTGTTATATTCTTTATAATGAATTGATTGAGGAATACCAAGAAGGTTGATGTCTAATTTTAAAAAATGAACGAGGAGGAGGGTAATGAATGACGTCCTGGGTCACTAAAGACCCGAGGTATGCATTTAAGGGTTAAGCTGAAACTTGACCAGACCAGAGACTTATATTACATCTTGTGAAAGAGTGCATAATAGGTGCCCAACCTGCTGGGTTTGTCCATATTTAACCCAACTTTCGTTGTTTTTAACCCAGCACTTTTAACCACAACACTTTTTTAGAGTGTTTGTACTGCAAATTGAGAACATGCTGCCAAATTTGACTTTTTGAATCATGAAGATTCTGATTCAGATCCATAGTAAGAGTGATAGTAACTAATCTGAATTAGAATCAGAACGATTCTGATCCATAGTAAGAGTGACAGGAACTGATCAGAATTAGAATCAGAAAGATTCAGATCCATAGTATTAGTGATAGTAACTGATGCTTGATTAAGCAAATTAACAACGTTCTGCAATAGAGCAATCAACAAAAACAGCGACAAAACAAAACAGAAATCACTCAAAAAGCCACTTCTTTACAAAGTCAGACCTTTATATATAGAAGGAGACTGGATTTTCTGTCCCCCCACTATATTTATTTTCACCTGCTCTTGTATTTTTCTTTCACACCAGTTAGCACCTCGGTTGTAATAGTGGATAAATGTCAAGTACCATGTACGAGTGACACGACACAATTTCTGTGTTGTCAACATGCCAAGTGTTTGTTCTGCCTAAGCGCGTGTTTGCCGTTCTCTAAAACGAACACGCTGTTCAGCAGCTGCCGGCGTAACAGCCGATACGGAGCGTGAAGCATTGCTGCTGGCAACTCACGCTCGTGAAATACAGACACACGTCCACATTATGCAAACTACATGTTCTGAACGCTAATCAATAATTCAAATGATTCTCTAAATTATAGAAACAATCCGCAAGCCAGGACGGTGTCTGATGTTTCTTATGCCTGACTTCCCATTAAAACTGCATTATAAGTTTGGCATTTGAAGGATGAAACGTCTGCCTTTATACGAATTACCCTCCCTTTAATTGCATTATTATAAGGCCGATATCACCAGCTAAAGCAATTTGTAACATTAAACACAGTCTCCTATATAAAACAGACCTGTGATGGAGCTAGAGTCACAATAAAGTGAAAACTGTACTGTATTAATGAGGTCCATATTATGTTTTTTTACATGTTCAACACTGTTTAGTGTGTAATGTTGCTGTTTGAGCATGAAAAACGTCTGCAAAGTTACAAAGTCAGTGGGAATTATTCTTTATATCAGTGCCCCCTGAAACGCCTACATTGTAGTCTTGAGATTTCTTACATCACAATATTCGTCATTTAAATAATTCCCATCCATGGCATATGCAAAATAAAGGGGCGGGGCCTGGTTGAGTTAGTTGGTAGTGTGTTGAAACTCGTGGTTATGATAAGGGGCGGGACATTTCCAAAACACCCTCAAAGCGCTTGACCAATCACAACACACTGCTCCAGCCGACCAATCAGAGCACATTGTGCTTTCAGAAGGAGGGGATTCATAGAGACAGGAACTAAACAGCGCGTTACTGACAGACTGGGAAAAGAGGAGCAGCAAAATAAGAAACATAATGTGTTTTTTGAACATTCAAGCATGAAATCCTATTCTAGTAGTGCCCAGAAACATTGTCAGTGTTTGGTATAATATGGTATAAATGTTTAGCAAACTTTAATGGACATGAGAAAAGTTCTCCAGAAGAGTTCGATTGAACAGCTGGAGTAGTCTGACAGTTTGCGAATGAACCTAGATGTTTTCACCACCCGCTGCAGTGGCAGAGTTTCTAAACAAAGCGATGATGGATCAAATCAGGATGCTCATTATGACTAGATGTAGAGAATGACGCTTTGCAGACCGACTCTATTATTTCTCCGCAGGAAGGTGCAGAAAAAGGACTTTTGCCGAAGACACAAGTCCCTCTTTCTTGTGTAAATGTATTTAAATGCTTAACAACCATGCTGAAGAAGGACTGTTTTTATGCTAAACTGAACCAATATTCGGAACAAAAAAGCATGTTTTATGGAACAAAAAGGTAGAAAATCACAGGAAATAATCAAATGCACAAAACACCAATTCAGTTCTGACCCCAAAGCGATTAGACAAAAACACAAAATGCAAAATAATGTCCCGGAGCCTCTGTAACTTATCAAAAATATGGGAACTAAATTTCAGTTTCAGATTCAGGAAAACATTACTGCTGTATTAAAGGTACTAAAAACACAAACAGCTTTAATTCACGCCCACAGGGTGTCATGACTAAGCAGAGTTTAATTACTTTATGGGCTTTAACAGTGCCACTGTACACACTGAAAGAAAGAAATGAACCTTGAATCCAACAAAGAAAAAATATGTTCAGTAACAAAGCTCTGCTAGCATCACTGCTCAATCTACAGCACTGCACCACAGCGAAGGGAATTATAGTAAGTTTGGAGTGAAAAGATACTTTATGTTTTCTTTGCTGGCTGCAAACAAAACAAACCAGTGTAACCTGATTGATGAATGAATTACTTTTGAACCTGTTCTCTAATGACTAATGAACAAAAAGAATCATAAACTTACGCATCACCAATTTGAATCAGCCTAAACAATTTCATTATATTCATGCATAAATTCTCAAATGCATAAATAAATAGAATGATGGTTGGATGGACGGATAGATGAATGATAGTACGATGGATGGATGGATGGATGGATGGATGGATGGATGGATGGATGGATGGATGGATGATAGAATGATATGGATGGATAGAAAGACAGACAGACAGACAGATAGATGGATGAATGGATGGATGGATGGTTGGATGGATGATAGACAGATGGACAGATGGATGATTGAACAATAAAATGATGGATGGATGGATGGAAGGAAGGAAGGAAGGAAGGAAGGAAGGAAGGAAGGAAGGAAGGAAGGAAGGAAGGAAGGAAGGAAGGAAGGAAGGAAGGAAGGGTGGATGGATGATGAAGAGATGGATGGATGGAGAGATGGGTGGATAGACAGATAGATGGATGATATAACGATGGATGGATGGATGGACAGATGATAGAACGATGGATGGATGGATGGATGGATTGATGGATAATGGAT
>NC_090228.1:2507698-2545198 GCF_024489055.1 Chanodichthys erythropterus
AGAATTAAAGACTTGCTTCCTTTCAAGTGCATGTTTAAATCACTTCCTCTCAAAGTCTCACGCCCTCTCTTTCTCATTCTCCGTATCTCATTCAGTTCTTCATAATCTCGCCCTAGACATTTCGCTGGTTTCTACACTGAATATGAGAAAAGTGTTAAGATATAATACAAGGAAGAAATATAAATTGCATAGCAACGCCCTAACAACTGCCTAGCAACCACATAACAATCTATCTCTGTCTGTCAAGCCAAACTTTGATCTTTTAAAACTACTTTAAACTTCAAATTGTCTTGCTAGGCTTTCTCAAGACAAAATAAATAATAAATTATTAAATAAATAATATTTTGCATTAAAAAAAAAATAAAGCCCATTGTTAGGGCCATTAAGATTTGCTTGGCAATCTGACCATTTTCATCACAATTTCTTACATTTAAATATTTTTTAATAATACATATAAATATGGAAGCCCATTTCCATTACATCTGGTAAATCATAATTTTTACTTTTTAAGTCATAAATATGACATACTAAGTGATAATTATGAGATTATGACTTTAAAAGTCATTATTATAACTTATATTAATAACTTATATTAAAAGTCGACATTATCAGTCGCAATTGTGACTTAAAAAGTCAAAATTATGACTTAAATCGAAAATGAGATAAAACCTTAAAATTGAGATTAAAAATGACAATGATGACTTAAAAGGTCAAAAATTTGATAAAAAGTCGAAATTATAACTTAAAAAGTCTAATTTGAGATCAAAGTCACAATTATGACTTAAAAAGTTGAAATTATGACAAAGTCTAATTTGAGATCAAAGTCAAAATTATGACTTAAAAATTCAAAATTGAGATAAAAAGTTGCCGTTATGACAAGTCAAAATTGAGATAAAAGTCAGAATTGATTTAAAAAGTCGAAATTGAGATAAAAGTCGCAATTATGACTTAAAAGGTTAAAATTGAGATAAAAAGTTGCCGTTATGACAAGTCAAAATTGAGATAAAAGTCAGAATTGATTTAAAAAGTCGAAATTGAGATAAAAGTCGCAATTATGACTTAAAAGGTTAAAATTGAGATAAAAAGTTGAAATTGAGATAAAAAGTTAGAGTACAAATACGTACCTTAAGGTACTAATATGTACCGGGGTAAAAAAGGTAAAAAGTTGTCCTTTTAAGGGTGCTGCCCCAGAGATAAGCTGTTGTACCCCTAAAGGTACAATTTAACATTTTTTTTTTATCTAACATTTATATCTTAATTGTAGATTTTAGTATTGTCCTTAAAAACAGATTTTTTTTTTTTTCTGTAATGACATGTCATATTTTCCCCCAAATATGAAATAAAAGGCAAATAAATACAATGAGATTTCTTGATGACACTGACCCAGAGCGTCCTCTGTGTCCAGCCGTGAGCGAGCGCAGATGATGCAGTGGGCTTCAGAACTGTGGGCTGGCCTTGAAATCACCGAACGGACCGAAGCCTGCCAAGAGAACAATCCCTAGAACCGGCTCTCTGCAGACCACAAACACTTGCACAGAGTCACCGACAGCCAGCTCTCTAGCACGATCGGAAATTAAATTTTCATCAGTGACATTTAGAATTTGTGACATCATGAATGGAATTTTCACACACATGCGATAAATCTGAAATGGCAGCAGGTCAGGATGTGACTTTATGTGCTTGTTTATTTGGGACTGTCCATCTTACCGGAGAGACGGACATGACCGAGAGTGAGTGACAGCGCTAAGGGTGTCTTAAATATAAATATTTTCTATTTCTGTTTGCATGTATAATCAACCCTATTTCATTCGCTTCTCGTTCAAGCGTCAAGTCACTGTTCAAGTCTTGTATTAACTAGCTCACTAATCCCAACTTAAACACCCACACAGTTCTCTGTCTCTGTTTGACATAAATGTGCTAAATGAATATAATTTAATGTGGCTGTAATCACCTCCATCAATTTGATTGCAGACTCTAATAGCGGGCTTCGGTCAGTGACTCATACGAGCTCTTTTATTCACTCCTCTCTCGTATTTCTGGAGTATATGACCGTATCTGACACACGGATCAGTAATGGGATACAGAAGGATGCTGTTAGATGCCCCGCTGACCTGCTTGCCATATTTTTTCCAAATGTTTAATGGGTCATTCCTGTTATGTAGGACCTTTTGAACTCTGAATGAATATGTTTGTGCTGTAATTTGGAAGTTTTTCTTGTAAAAAGGATTCACCAGAGTTTCGGAAATATGCTTGTTAAGCTCAAAGACTTCCTGAAATATGATGTCATTAAGGAACTGGAATGAATGAATGTTATAAATAAATAAATAAATAAATAAATACATAAATATTCATTCATAATATTCCGTTCACTTAATTTGGGATATATAGAAAATAATTCTAATTATAAATATAAAACATAGAATTAAAAAATTATATATATATATATTATATATATATATATATATTAATTTTATCCAGTATAATATAATATAATATATAATTAATGTAATATTTTTTATATAAAATTAATTTTAAAAAATCCAATAAATATAAAAATATATAAAATAATAATAAATATTTTTAAATATAGATTTTTACATATATATTGAAATCTAAAAAATGTTTTATATTTATAAGTATAAAACTGAGAATTAAATACAAATCTAAATAATTACACTATATATTTATCCATTCCTTCATTAAACATTCAAAACATTCATTCCATTCACTTAATTTGGGATCTTGTCATAAAAGAATAATATTAAAATACTATTTTCAGCTTAAAAAAATAGTGAGTTTGCTATTTTATCCAGTATAAATAATTAATTAAACAAAAAAACTTGTAATATTTACAGGCCCAATTAACACATACATGACAGGAATGAAATGAGCTGCATAGATGGAAGAACCCAAAGTGGTTTGTAATGAACTGCTTTGTTTTCTTGTTAACCTCGAAGGCTGATCTTTGGGGTCACAATCTCACACATTTCCTCCAAGGACAGACTCAGGCTGTAACTTCATTTAAAGATCATCCTGAGTTTTTAGCATTCTTGGGAGAGACACCAGGCCTTGTTGATTTGCAAAGTGGCAAAGGTTACAGAGATGTTTTCTTTAATTGACAACACTATCGGCCCAGTTATTAATGAGGCCAGCGCAGTATACGTAGTGCCGAGATGGTAGACGGTGCCCCCACCCCAATTACAGCTCCAATGTTCTTCTCAAAAGCCTCTCAGCAGGATGATTAATTCTAATCACCAGTCCTTTCCTGCGCCCTCCGTGATGAGCTCATTACGACACCAATATGACTGTGAAGCTCCAACATCCCGAGCTGAAGAGCTGAGAGTACGTGAGCCAATCAGACCACCGGACCACATATTTAGCCAGACAATTACTCGACTTCTTGAAGATAGAACTAACACTGAAGAGTTCATCAGAGAGAACGTGTCTCCAGTTCAACTAGGAACCAACGGACCACTGAACATTTCTAACTGATGATGACAGCTTCCACCATTCTGACCATTTCTATCTATCTATCTATCTATCGTCCGTCCGTCCGTCCCTCCATTTGACTGTCCATCCCTCCATCCATCCATCGGTCTATCTATCTATCTATCGTCCGTCCGTCCGTCCATCCGTCTGTCCTTCCATCCGTCAATCCATCCATCCATCTCTCCATTTGTCCGTCCGTCTATCTATCTATCTATCTATCTATCTATCTATCTATCTATCTATCTATCTATCTATCTATCTATCTATCTATCTATCTATCTATCTATCTATCGTCCGTCCGTCTATCCGTCAGTCCTTCCATCCGTCAATCCATCCATCCATCTCTCCATTTGTCCGTCCGTCTATCTATCTATCTATCTATCTATCTATCTATCTATCTATCTATCTATCTATCTATCTATCTATCTATCTATCTATCTATCTATCTATCTATCTATCTATCGTCCGTCCGTCCGTCCGTCCGTCCATCCGTCCTTCCATCCGTCAATCCATCCATCCATCTCTCCATTTGTCCGTCCGTCTGTCTGTCTATCTAACTATCTAGCAATCTATCTATCTATCCGACTTCATCTAAATAAAATTCAACCTAAATATGATGCCCAGGTAGGACAGCTCACTATAGGTTAAACACAGAATAATACAGACATATGTTTGACATAGTTGTTTAGTTCATTAACACATCAAAAGATCGACTAAAAGGTCGAACAATTAAAATAAGCAACATTTAACCTCCCTGACCCCTAAAATGAGGCCAACATGTGATCCCGTTGAAGAAACATAATGAGCTCATAGTGACATGTATTTGGAGGAAATTTTTTGATTTCCTACCCAGCATGCTCATATATCACACTTACCCTGCGGATGCCATCAATCTGAACAATACATCACCTCAGCCACTGCTTCAATGACAACTGACACATGAGTAAATCAACAGAGAGGAGAACAGTAAACAACTGTCGGACAGACGTGTGTATCTCTAACCCGTAAAGAGGAGAACGTTGAAGTCCATTCTGAAAAATTGCTGCTACCTGCAACGAGAAAGGAAAGTTTCTAAAGGGCGAAAGAGCAAAGCCGACGGAGATAATGATCTGACTCACACATCACGGCATGAGACGAGGAGAAAATCAGGCAATAAGGTCTTGTCATTTCTCTAGATGTGCTCGGCTCATGCCTTGTGCCTCAGGCACGGCGTACAGATGAAACGCATAAAACTAGCGACAAAGTCTTTTTGGTCACAAAACACGAGGGGCTCCAATTCTGATTATTAAGCTGGCATCTTTGTTTGAACTGATTAGAGAAGACAGTTCAGACTATAAAGAAATACGAAGACATTTAGCAGAATGTCCCAGCTCTTTTCCAATAGAGGACAAAGACTTTTAGGCTCCAAAAAGGACAAAATGCATCATTGAATTATTATAAAATTCATCCACATGACCTGAGTGCTATATTAAGAGTCTTCTGAAGTTGTATGGGACACTTTTATGGTGCTTTTTAGTCATTTTTGGAGATTGTCCTTGTGAAAAAGAAGCACACTTTTTAGCATTCTTTTAAAAAGAGTACTTATAATGGAAATTATATACTTTAAGTGCGAACCGAATGCATTTTTTTTAGACACTTACTTGCACATTAACCGCAAATAAATAAAATGTATTATAGTTTACATTTATATTAAATGAAATTAGCTGAACTTTAAAGTGCTTTTTGACCCACTTAAGTAGGATTTAAGTACATCATTATATGTTTTTTTTTAATATAATTACTTTAATTGTGTGCTGAATGTACTGACAAGCATTTATGGTACCTAATATATACTTTTATGTCATGTAAATTGAAAATTGTTTGTCATGTAATTATATTTGTATTTACATATTTGTAATGATTGCAATTTAGTACATTTAAAATGCATTAATTTTAAATGTATCAGTTATAGTGCTTTACATGTTCTTCAGTAAAATAAGTGTACTTCTATAAAGCACAACAAAGGATTATTAAAACATAAGGATTTACTTAGCAAAACCTTACATTTTACTTTTTTAAGCATGTTAAGAAACAGCTCAAAATCCCCCACAGATCATTTATTATAGCTTGTCAAATTTGCCCCTATTTGGGTGTGAGGAAAAACACGCCGTTTTTGTGTGTGTCCCTTTAAATGCAAATGAGCTGCTGCTCCCCGCCCCCTTTCCAGAAGAGGGCGGAGCTTTAACAGCTCAACAGCAACAAAGCTGGAGAATCTCACGCAGCCAAAATGAGGATTGTCAGTAACGGTGTTCAGCCTTATATTGTTCAAACCGGAGTCGACACTGATGGAGAGACTCAGGAAGAAGTTACAACTTTTAGACGTTTCTGAATGGTTAGTGGATAAATTGATGTAGTTGCTGTGGAGTTGATTCAACTCATCCACTAGCATGTGCCGTCATGTTCATCTTTTGTGTTGAATTGACCCTCTTTTGGTGTAAAATGACGGCATGACAACAACACTCTACTACAACAACTCTTCCTCTTCTCTAAAGCAGCCCAACATGGCCACACCCCTTTGTTGCATGTTCTCGGGGGCGGGGTTTATGTAAATGTTAAGGCTTGTGATGTCACCAACCTGGGAAGAAGCTCGTTGTAGTCCCTACCTGCCGTTTGTTGTAGTCCTCAAAAAGTGATTTCTGTAAAAGAAAATATCTCTCTTTGCATTGAACTTTGAGCGTCGTAACTTTGCAGATGTTGTTTATGCTCAAACAGCAACATTACACACTAACTAAAGTTAAAAAAGTGGAATCATAATCAACCACAGCTTTAAAAAAATATACACAAGTGCACATCAAATACAACAATCTGATCCAACGAAGAAAGAATGTACGACATATAAGCATGGAATCATCATATTTGAGTGAACTGTTCCTTTAAGAGCTTCTCCGATAATTCTCCCTGCACCACTGCATATGAAGATCTGGCAACCCATCTGATTTCACTACAAGTCGCCTGGCCCGGGGACGCTGGTGTCTTGAGCTACAGACGCTCAGCGAGGTCAGTGAAGATCTGTGACAGAGCGGAACTGACAACCACGCTAAAGCTCTGGCAAAAACACGATTAGTCCAGCATCCACTGACTTTTTGCACCGTTCTTAATTTTCCAACAGTCCAAGCGCTCCGTTTTACGCGCCGCTGAACTGCTGACTTCAACGTGAGAATAACATTACCCTCAGAGGTGCGGAGGAAATACATTAAAAGCGACGCAACGAAGGGGAAAAGCACTTCCTCACAGCGGGGCGTAAGAGAGCTCAAGCAAACACGTTAAGCTTTGCAAGTCACAGCTGGTTTTTCTTAAATGTTTCTATTAAACATGAAGGAGGAGTGGAGGTGGAACGGAGACATGGGCACTGATGCTGTAATGTAGTTGGAGCAACACCAAATCCTGTCCTATAAAATAGATAGAGGAATGTTTATTGTGGCCAAAGATACAAATATTAGTAAAAAGAGGATGCAATGCTAAACTGGGTTAAAAACAACTTCTGTGACTAAGCTGAAGCATATGTCGCTGAGACTTTCCTTTGACTCTCTCTCTTCATTTACAGCCACGGCCATCGGGAAGGGCAGGAGTCCTTCTGGACACAGTGTACTGCTGAAACGCTCCATTCGGAATGCCAGCGTGGGTGGGAATATGGAGACAGTTTCACACTGCAGGAATACATTATTAACATCACTGGGTTTCATCAGGAAGCTCATTCTGAAGGACTCCACCACAGAATGAATAGCAGACTGTTTTTCTCTCGGCGTCTGTCGTGTCCTGCATCCTCTCGCGCTCATATCGCAGGATGACTGAGTCAGAGCAGACACGAGATGGCAGCGCCTCCGGGGATCCAAACACACTCTGTGAATCAGATCTAAAAATACTCTTAATTAATAAGCCCAATCTGATTTCAGACTGTGTTTGTGAGCTTTCATTTTCCCTCCACTGCTCCTCTGTTAACCCCCTAAATGACCATCATTGTTATTACATATTCAGGTCTTTTGCGACCCAGATCTACATCTAACAAGGACTGCCGCACCAGAATAAAACTCTCATGGTGTTTTAATAACAATAGCAAAAGAATAAAGTGACTTTGTTACCTTTTGAATCTTTTGTTTTGAATCAGTGGTTCGGAGTGTGTATCAAACAGGTAAAAAGTCACATGATTTCAGTAAAAAAGGATTCGTTACGTCATAAGTGTTTCGAAATGTCAATAGTTCACCACTGGGGGGGTTGTGACTGGTAGTTTGATTCATGCTCCAAACCACTGATTCGAAACAAAAGATTCATTAAGCTTCTCCCCATCACTAGATATTGTTGAATAAAGTTGTTATTTTGTTTTTTTTGGCACAGAAAAAAGTCTTCTTGTCGCTTCATAACATTAAGGTAGTCACATGAACTGTTTTAAATATGTCTTTAGTAGCTTTCTAGGCATTGAAAGTGTTAATTATCTTTCTGTCAATGCAGGCTGCTCTGAACCATCAGATTTCATCAAAAATATCTTCCGAAGATGAAGGTCTTACGGGTGTGAAACGACATGAGGGTGAGTAATTAATGACATTTTCATTTTTGGGTGAACTAACCCTTTAAGTGTTAAACCAAACTAGGTTACACAAGTTGCTACACTGTTTTTGCCAACAAAAATTAACTAGTTCACCCAAAAGTTCACTCAAAAAATATTACGATAATTTGTATTAATCTGCGTTATATTCGAAGCCGAGAAATAAATCAAATTTTAAAGGTATACAATTGCGAGTTATCAAAGTCAGAATTGTGAGATTAAACTCGCAATTGCATGTTACAATGTCCAGTTATGAGGGGAAAAAAGATTATACCATGCAATTCTGACTTTATAAGATGCAATTACGAGTTTATGTCTCGCAATTCTGAGAAAAAAGTCAGAATTGTGAGATAAAAAGTCGCAATTACCTTTTTTATTGTTTTATTTAGTGGCGAAAACAAGCTTCCATATATTTTAGCACCTTTAAGAAATATTGCATAATGATAATTATTATTTTCATGATAATTAAATATATATATATGCTTTAATGAGAATGAGCTTTTATATATATATTGACATTAAATGTTAAGGTTTGAAGATAATTTAATTCTGATTTCAATTAAAAAACACTTTGCAGAATGTTTAACTGGATATTGTTCATAATAATAAAAGTAAAAACTATTACCACTTCAAAAAGAACAAAAAATACCATAAAGACGGTCTAGTTTTATTTATTCTTTTCAAATCATCTGAAGCCAATCCATACAATAACTTTCTGTGAAGAACAGCTCAAAATTTAAACTATTATTTGCTGAAATTTGTCCCTTTAGCTCTAAACTCTCACCATTTCAATGACTTTCATACAAAGCTATCATACGCCTTTCGAAGACTGTGAATAAGACGTTTGGACTACTTTTAAAGTGCATATTTCAGCTGTAGTTATTAACGTTTGTTGTGCAGAGAAGAGCAGCTTGAACATTCTGCTGAGTAACTTCCAGACATCATTCAAGTTTCAAGCATATATGTTTTTTTAGGGTGAACTTCCCTCATAAACTATGAATAACCTTGCCCCTTTAAAAAAATAAATAAATTAATTAAATGGCCCCAATTACTGTTTTCTTTCATGTTAAATCAATATTTCAAGCCTTTTCTATTTATGGTAATGAAGTCCCATCACTTCACTGACAGGCAGCAGACTGCAAGCCCCTCTTGTTCCAACAGTCCCTTTCAGCTAATTTTCACAACACAGAGAAGACAGCATGCCTGGAGAATCTCATTTGCGCTAATACAGTCGTGTTGGAGTCGCTGCAGAAAAATGACAGAAAGGGCATCAGCTGTTTTTCAGAAGCGACATCTTTATCTAGATGAGTGCCGGCCCTCCCCGCAGGCTTTCCCTTCCCATTCATCCTGTGTTTCCTGAGAGCGCACTTGACTGATGGCCTGTCAGCGCTGCTTTGTAATTACCCCACCTCTACAAGAGGTACTTCATTCGAGAAACTGAATGGACTCAATAGGTGAGCTGACGCTAATGAATAAGTGAGAATATTTTGTCATATGCACATCCAGGCAAGCATATTCAAAGAGATGAGATGTGCGACAGCAGTGAATGCAGTCTGGCGCTTTAAAGGACTCAATTCGTACAAATTATGGTGAAGTCCACTTGCGACGTGATACCCCGACATCCGATAAAAGGTATCTTTAAGAGTTTTAGCCACAACAACAACAACAAAGTATGGCAATGATAATCTCAGGTACTGTTTATGTGCTTTAGTTAATGTTAAAAATGTCTAACGTGAGTTTGAATATCATTATTTTGTCTTGTATAGCCGTACTGATTGCAACAATGGACAATTCACCTCAGATCTTCCAAATAAATTAAATGAAACAAGAACGTTAAAGGGTTAGTTCACCCAAAAATGAAAATAATGTCATTTATTGCTCGCCCTCATGCCGTTCCACACCCGTAAGACCTTCGTTAATCACAAATTAAGATATTTTTGATGAAATCCGATAACTCCGTGAGGCCTCCATAGGGAGCACTTCCTCTCTCAAGATCCATAAAGGTACTAAAAACATATTTAAAACAGTTCATGTTAGTACAGTGGTTCAATATTAATATTATAAAGCAACGAGAATATTTTTGGTGCGCCAAAAAAACAAAAAAAAACAAATAACGATTTATTTAGTGATGGCTAATTTCAAAACACTGCTAGTACCTTTATGGATCTTGAGAGAGGAAATGTCATTGCTCCCAATGGAGGCCTCACGGAGCCATCGGATTTCGTCAAAAATATCTTAATTTGTGTTTTGAAGATTAACGAAGGTCTTACGGGTGTGGAACGGCATGAGGGTGAGCAATAAATGACATTATTTTCATTTTTGGGTGAACTAATCCTTTAAAACTGTCAACTCATTGTGAACAGAAAAGCGTATGACAAAGATTGTTTCAATATGTATTTTTAGTAATGTTTATGTACTTATCCATTTCGTTGCGAGTGCCGGTGCACAAATTGGAAGTCGGGTCTCCTTTAGGACCCCATGCAATCCCATTGGTTCAAATTGCGTTTCATTACAATTCCTACAAAATCATGTGATAAATGCTGTTTCATATAGTTAAATTACCGTTTATATACTAAAACAGCAAACATTTGCACTTACTCTACATATTCTTAATCATCTTTAATGTCATTATGTGTTAAATTAAGTGTTAAATGTCCATTTTTTATTTCAGTTCTAAGTAAAACAAATTAATGATGTTCAATTATTCACTTGTAGGCTATTATTATCATTATTTATTAATTAACAGTTAAGAAATTAAGTTCAATTGGTTTTATTATGCACTAATGTGTTTTCATACTCATTAAAGTAATTATGTATATTTTAAATTAATATAATTTGCATATACTTAGGATAATCATTAACTGACAGTTTGGGGAGACCCGATTATGAGGGAGGTCCTGATTTGTCATGACACCGGGAGCTTGCCACACACTCTTCTGATTGGCTGTGATTTTTGATTGACATTATCACGTCTCATAGTAAGTGTCATGTCTGGTGTGGAAAGACAAATTGTTTTGTCGCTGGAATCCTAACACATCCCGTCTGGTTAGGATACGGCGTTTAAGTCCATTTTTTATGCCCTTCCCACACTAACTTCAGTCCATCTCTTTCACTCAGATATACATCATTGCTTAAATGTCATAGTTCAAATCAATCTGCAAATGTTTCCATTTTAATGTAACATGACACTTTTGATTCTGTTCAACATGTTTGGTTGTGACTGACAGCTCGTCCTCAGCACTTGGGGTTTAACTAGGCTTGGCAATGAGAGCGACTGTAGGTCTCCCAAACACAAGGTCTCCAGACTGATCATGTCCCTACCGCGTCCAGACTCGCTTCCAGCACTAACAAGAATCAATGAAAGCAAAGCCCCTTGGGAAGGCCGGCGCTGAGGCGAAACTATTCTGTCGATTGTAATTCAGCTGGAGGAATGCCAGTATTACACTGGGCCGGTAGAAGATATCACTGCTCGCCAGAATACAACACAATGCAATATTACAGCATGCGTGCATCTGACCAGGTGTTCGACTGCCAATCACGTCATTCTGCCGGGACAAAAGAGTCATTGGCTGCCGTTTGAGAACACACTGTCATGGCTCTTTTGTTGGTAACAATGGCGAAAGACTGAGAGGACTGACACTACAACCGCCACTTACTTGCTTTGAGAGGGTCTTGATTCGTGTGTCAATTTGATATTGCCTCTGCCGAAAGCCGAACCCCACCATTTAGAGCGTCTCTGGCTGACTCTTCGATAAGAGAGTAAACAAGCGAGATACGGAGCAGAGATTCCCCTCTAAAATACAGGCAACAGGGAGATTGTTTCCGCCACAGCAAACATACAATCATCCAAAAGCTGCAAACGCAAGCAGAGTCGAGACAGAACTTAGTGTTGGAGGTGTTTGCTAAGTGAAATTGTGAGGCTTGTTTAGGACAGACATGTTATTATATGATTTTTGCCTGACTGAATCCTACTTACATTGAAAAAAACGTAAGAAACCACCTAGCAACCACCCAGAACACCCTAGCAACCTCATGTCAACAAGCTAAAAGTCAGACAAAACATCAGAGCAACCACATATGAACTTGCTAAAATTTCAACAAATTTACAGACAAATTTTTAAAAGATATTTAAAAATATATATATATTTTCATATTAAGTAATTATAAAGATGAGATGACTTTTATTTTATATATAGATGACTGTTATAGTATATATTTTTTTAAGTTTATATAAACAAAAAAACGCCATTTAATTACAATGTATTTATACTAATAACTAAATAAAAATGTATATATCTATAAAGAATTTCACTGAATATATAGTAATTTAAATGTAATCATGTTTTAATATTATTTAAATTGAAATATACATATATAAATTAATTAGTGCTGTCAAATCGTTTAATTGCGATTAATCACATCTAACATAAAAGTTTGTATATATATATATATATATATATATATACACACACACACACACACACACACACACACACACACACACACACACACACATTATATATTTACAAATGTTTATGTTAGATGCGATTAATTGCAATTAATTTTAATTAATACAGGTGCTGGTCATATAATTAGAATATCATCAAAAAGTTGATTTATTTCACTAATTCACTAATTCTCTTCAAAAAGTGAAACTTGTATATTATATTCATTCATTACACACAGACTGATATATTTCAAATGTTTATTTCTTTTAATTTTGATGATTATAACTAACAACTAAGGAAAATCCCAAATTCAGTATCTCAGAAAATTAGAATATTGTGAAAAGGTTCAATATTGAAGACACCTGGTGCCACACTCTAATCAGCTAATTAACTCAAAACACCTGCAAAGGCCTTTAAATGATCTCTCAGTCTAGTTCTGTAGGCTACACAATCATGGGGAAGACTGCTGACTTGACAGTTGTCCAAAAGACGACCATTGACACCTTGCACACGGAGGGCAAGACACAAAAGGTCATTGCAAAAGAGGCTGGCTGTTCACAGAGCTCTGTGTCCAAACACATTAATAGAGAGGCGAAGGGAAGGAAAAGATGTGGTAGAAAAAAAGTGTACAAGCAATAAGGATAACCGCACCCTGGAGAGGATTGTGAAACAAAACCCACTCAAAAATGCAGCTGGAGTCAGTGCTTCAAGAACCACTACGCACAGACATATGCAAGACATGGGTTTCAGCTGTCGCATTCCTTGTGTCAAGCCACTCTTGAACAACAGACAGCGTCAGAAGCAGCTAAAGACAAAAAGGACTGGACTGCTGCTGAGTGGTCCAAAGTTATGTTCTCTGATGAAAGTAAATTTTGCATTTCCTTTGGAAATCAGGGTCCCAGAGTCTGGAGGAAGAGTGGAGAGGCACACAATCCACAATGCTTGAGGTCCAATGTAAAATTTCCACAGTCAGTGATGGTTTGGGGTGCCATGTCATCTGCTGGTGTTGGTCCACTGTGTTTTCTGAGGTCCAAGGTCAACGCAGCCGTATACCAGGAAGTTTTAGAGCACTTCATGCTTCCTGCTGGAAATCCCTGGTTCTTAGTTCCCTGGTATCCCTGTTCTTAGTTGGCCAGCAAACTCGCCTGACCTTAACCGCATAGAAAATCTATGGGGTATTGTGAAGAGGAAGATGCGATATGCCAGACCCAACAATGCAGAAGAGCTGAAGGCCACTATCAGAGCAACCTGGGCTCTCATAACACCTGAGCAGTGCCACAGACTGATCGACTCCATGCCACGCCGCATTGCTGCAGTAATTCAGGCAAAAGGAGCCCCAACTAAGTATTGAGTGCTGTACATGCTCATACTTTTCATGTTCATACTTTTCAGTTGGCCAAGATTTCTAAAAATCCTTTCTTTGTATTGGTCTTAAGTAATATTCTAATTTTCTGAGATACTGAATTTGGGATTTTCCTTAGTTGTCAGTTATAATCATCAAATAAACATTTGAAATATATCAGTCTGTGTGTAATGAATGAATATAATATACAAGTTTCACTTTTTGAATGGAATTAGAGAAATAAATCAACTTTTTGATGATATTCTAATTATATGACCAGCACCTGTATATTTAATAATACATTATAAATTATATATATTAAAAATTACCAATACTATATTTAATAATTATATTTTAATATTATTTAATTACAAATGTATTTATATAAATTACTAGCCTACACATTTGTAAAGAATTTCACCAAATATATAGATTAAGTTGAATAAGATTGAATTTAGTAATAATATTTTAACATTATTTAATTATAAGTACATAAATTATTATATTTACTATCAAATATGCACTGCTAGCACAGTTAAGATCGTCCACCTGGAGTTGTACCTTTAATTATGGTAAAATTACTATAATGCATGTACTTTCATAGCTTTCTCTAATTACATTATTTATTTGCACTGTATGAATAACAGCTGCCACTTGGGACAAATTTGTTTGCAGATACTATATTCTGGAGAACTTTTCTGAAGAAAGAGGTTGTTTTGTACAGTACTTGTGGTGTTAATGTGGCCTAATGTGAAGAATATACAGCATGTAGGGTTACATCTTTAAATCCATTCTGCCAGTATTTTCACATATGGCAGGACGCTGCTGCGCACTCTCTGAGATAAGATGAGTTTGCTTTGCTGCGCACACAGAGGAACAGTTAGAGCGAGCCGTGGCAGATGTCTGGGTGAAACCACGGTAAACCGACTCAATCAGCCGCAATCTTACGGGAACATGGAACATGTGGAAATTGGAGGGCCTAATTAGCCGATTTCCTTCATGAAATTACGCATCTGCGACGGCTGATTGGACCACCATGTCAATTTGAGACCTTGATCCAAGGCTAATTGCATATCCCTGAAAAACCCACCCAGGGACAAGATTGAAGTTAATCTGACAAGATTCACCCTTCTGACTGCTAGACGGTAATAGTGTGCAATACCCTTAGAGCCAAACACGACCTGCGCTCTTTAAAAGATACATGCTGAGCTTCATACTGCACCCTCGGAGGCATGCATGAGCCTATATGAGACGCATTATTAAAAACATCATAAAACCGACAATTTTTCCTTCAGGCCAGAAGAAGGAGCACAGGAAAATATGAAGGCTATTCGGAAAGGATTATTAGCACAATGCTTATAGTAGTATGCAGTACGTACCGAGTTACATTGAAAACAGCATGATATTACATTGTAGTCACATGACATCTACACTGAAATATAAAAAAAAAAATATATATATATATATAATATAGTAAATTATATCAGTCATCCTAGTGCAAATATTGATACTGACCATTAAAAAGTGAGAGAAACTGAGAGACAGAGAAAGATGAGGCACAGAATATAAAGGCATGCCAAAACCCTGCGTAAATGCACATCCCGGGGCTGAATAATACATTTTTTTTATGCGTGAGAAATGAGAGGCTGGGGAATGATGAAACTTTTAAATCTATGGTTTTATGCTGTTTTTGTGGTGGGTGAATAAATTACATGTCAAGCACGGACAGGACCAAAATGGCTTCATTTGAAAAAGGAAAAGCCACACCGACATTTGTGTTTGCACACACAAACAAACACACACACACACACACACACACACACACACACACACACACACACACACACACACACACACACACACACACACACACACACACACACACACACACACACACACACACACTTTGAGTCCTTTATGCACTCTAAATGTTTGCCCAATGTGCTGGGTAGTTTTATTGAAATTACTGTATTGATGCTTGATTAAAATGAACCCAAAGTATGTTGGAAATATGTTTAATAAAAGAATATGTATTAATAAGTTTAATTAATAATAATGAAACAATAAACATTTATTAAATTGCTTAATAATAAATGTTCACCTATTTATTACTATTGTTGCTTCTAGTAAGTATGTCTGATTTCCAACCTATTTTGGGTTCATTCAGCCATATAGTCATTTTTAAACAATAGTTGAGTTAAATAAAACTACCCAGCAGGTTGGTCAAACATTTAACCCAACCACTGGGTTTGTCCATTTTCAACCCAACTTGGATTGTTTTTAACCCAACATTGAAGTTAAAATGGACCCTTTTTACTTTATTCTTACTTTTCTTGCACACGTTATTCAAAATAATTTAATATGCAGCTAAGGTCACCTGTATATGAAATTAAGTCCCATCCCACGTTTTTTTTTTTTGCATTGAATATCTTGTTTCACTTTCATCTTGAATAAATCTCATTAAAAAGTGTCTTTTGAATGCATCTTAAAGTCAACTTCAGTGCAGCATGATCTGGATCATAGAACATTCATAGCATATGTACATCTAATGTCAATAATGCAATTCAATTACTAACTTAATAAGATAATAAAATGCATGTAATTCACCCAATATTTGATTGAGCATGACCCCTTATGAGGGCACATCCTTTGAAACAGCTGAACTCTGGCAGATGTCAGGACAGCTCGTGTCATCAGAATGTCTCTGAAGTCTTGAAAAAGTGAAAGGGGTCAGTCAGAGGTTTACATCAAAGTCAACAAAACGCCTGACGGGAATTACGGGACAGCGTTTTTCCCTGTGGGCCAACGCTCTTAACCTCGAGCAGGGAAACGGTCGTGAGACGAGAACTGTGCACTTTAATGGCAGTGAAGATTCATTTCCCATTAAAAATGAATTAAAATACTAATTATTCTCAGTTTGTGATATTTTAGTTCTTGGAATTTGGACTCCAAATCCTAAAACTAAAAATCAAAACTCAGACATTCAGCAGGATACACTAATCAGGTCAAATTTATTTATGTAGGGCTTTCCATAATACACATTGTTTCAAAAGTAACTTTATAGAAAATCATAATGTTAATGTTTATAATATCTTAACATCTTCATGCCTTACAGTCGCATTTAGCAAATCAGTGCTGGGTGATGGTTTACATTTTGTGACGATACAAGTAATCAAGCAGTTGAGAGATGCTATATACTTTATATCTCCTTCAGCTAGTATACTATAAGTATGTAAATAAAGTTGGACATACAGTTCGGTCCAAAAGTTTGGAACCACTAAGATTTTTAATGTTTTTAAAAGAAGTTTCGTCTGCTCACCAAGGCTACATTTATTTAATTAAAAATACAGTAAAACAGTAATATTGTGAAATATTATTACAATTTAAAAAAACTGTTTTCTATTTGAATATATTTCACAAAGTAATTTATTCCTGTGATGCAAAGCTGAATTTTCAGCATCGTTACTCCAGTCTTCAGTGTCACATGATCCTTCAGAAATCATTCTAATATGATGATCTGCTGCTCAAGAAACATTTAATGTGTACAATTGTACAAAATATTTGTGTACAATATTTATTTTCAGGATTATTTGATGAATAGAAAGTTCAAAAGAACAGTGTTTATCTGAAATTTAATCTTTTGTAACATTATAAATGTCTTTACTGCCACTTTTGATTGATTTAATGCATCCTTGCTGAATAAAAGTATTCATTTCTTTAATTTCTTTTCAAAAAAATAAAAATAAAAATTCTTACTGACCCCAAACTTTTGAACGGTAGTGTATAATGCTACAGAAGCTTTGTATTTCAGATAAATGCTGTTCTTTTGAACTTTCTATTCATCAAGGAATCCTGAAAAAAAAAAAGTACACAACTGTTTTCAACATTGAAAAAAATCACAAATGTTTCTTGAGCAGCAAATCATCATATTAGAATGATTTCTGAAGGATCATGTGACACTGAAGACTGGAGTAATGATGCTGAAAATTCAGCTTTGATCACAGGAATAAATTACTTTGTGAAATATATTCAAATAGAAAACAGTTATTTTAAATTGTAATAATATTTCACAATATTACTGTTTTTTACTGTATTTTTAATTAAATAAATGTAGCCTTGGTGAGCAGACGAAACTTCTTTTAAAAACATTAAAAATCTTAGTGGTTCCAAACTTTTGGACTGTACTGTACTTATTTCAATCATGACAACTCTCGGAATTGTTAATAAATCCCTGAGCAGATCTAGGCAGGTGGAGCTGAGGAGGTGGAGGGGTTCAGAGGAACTCTGATAGAGCGCTGCAGGAATAGCTTACAGCAAACACTGAACAAAACTATTTAAATGTTGAGCAAGCAATCTCATTGGCTGCAGGATCAGCAGAGGCCAATCAGCTTGTGCCATATTGTAATCATATGATTGCTTGCAGATTGCATGTAAAGAACATGCTTAGATTGGGCAGTTCAAACAGGAGGGGTTACATTGGTGCCGTGACCCGGATGGGACTGAAGTTTGTAATGGATGTAGGCCGGTAAGAGCTGTGCATGTAAACCTCACTCCACTGAACTCAAGAGGCGCTGTAGCGACTGACACTAGAGACTGCGATCTTTAGCCTCCTTGTTAGAGTGCCCGACTCCTATGCCAACGGACCCGGGTTCGAGTCCTTCTTAGAGCAGCGGTTCGAACGGGGGTTACATATGTATATGAGGGCTGTCAGGTCGATTAATCGTAATTATTTATACATATATACAGTATGTGTGTCTGTGTATTAAGGATGTGCAATGATTTATCGTGATTAATTGTTTGCAAAATAAAAGTCTGTGTTTACGTAATATATGTGTGTGTTCTGTTTATAATAGTTATGTATATATAAATACAGACACATACATGTATATATTTAAGAAAAATGTTAGATTTATATATAAAATATTTATACTTACATGTACTATAAAATATATATAAATATATATATTTATTTAAACATGCATATATTTCTTGAATTTATGTGTGTATTTATACATACATAATTATTATACACAGACCACACACATATATTACGTAAACACAGACTTTTATTTTGCGATTAATCGTTGCACATCCCTAATGTATATAAACACACGCATACACATATATATAATATATATATAAATAAAATAATATATATACACAAAAATATTTTACGTAAACAAGGTTTTTTATGTTAGACGTGATTAATCATTTAAATGTCTTAAAAGACATTTGACTGAATGATTTAAAAAACTAGTTCAAATTCTCAACTCTATGTGCGATTGAAAAACTGCGTTCACATTTGCATTATTACCTTTCATTCATGACTGAATGTACTGACTTTTTGACATACTGAATTTACGATGAGCACGTCAGCTTGAAATATCAACAAGAAATCAAAATGCGCATGATTCATTGGTCCCGTGAAATAATCATCAAAATAACTCTGAAACTTCATCAAGCCCTTGTTTTTTTCAACCTCTCCCCCCATTTTTCACTATCCAATCATATTCCAGTTGATCAGTTTAAGTCCCACCCACTTCTTCTCATTGAATATTCCATTTATGTCGCAAACTCATTTCATGTTGATTTTAAATTACTATAGTTGTTAATAAACATCTATATTAGGAGAAAAATATAGTTTCAAAGAATACATGATAAAAGACAAAGTGAAAGTAGAAAGTGAGAGGACAAAAAGTGCAATGTAACACACACAGCTTTAATTCTCAGCGCTCAAACTCGGCTAATCAGTGCTGGCCGACAGTGACATCTATCACGCAGCTGGCCAGGGCTTGATTCATTACCAGCCGCCAGCTGCCGTTTCAGAGCAGCTCTGGGTTCGGCTCATCCGGCCTGGCAGGTGGGAAGCTTCTGTAGCATTTGTCTTTTCTAAACAGTAAAGTTGTCCGAGCTCGTTAAGGAGAACAGAGTCCACTTGCAGCGGGATCAATGGCTGTAGTCAATCTGCAGACATCGATGAAAGCTAGAAAGTATGGATGTTCTGCTACCTCGGCCTAATCGGATATCCACTAGCCAATGCGCTCTGACAGCTTGTTTGACGCTGACTTTCAGCTGGACCGGGTCACTTTGTGGAAGCGCGACGTGAATGAAATGACAAATCCCAGCCTGAGCAACTTGTGTGTGTCCAAATCACCAACTGAAAGCCCCATAATAACAGACCAGCTAACCACCTTTTGTGTATGTTGAGCTCTTGAAGCTGGACTTCTCTTAAAGTAAAAAGTGTTATTATCACACAATTCTTCATTCCAGAGTTTCCCCTTGAAGTCTTCGTCTTTATAGGCTTTCATATGAGTTCTCAAGGCTTTCCCATTTAGAAGTACTTCTACACTCTTGTGTTTCTCCACATAATAACAGCAGTATTGGTTTTGCAATTTATTTCAACCGTGACACTCCTGACCTCCCTCTAAAGATGTTTTCTGTGAGGCTTAGAGTAAAAATAAAAGCAAGTGAAGCGGAACTTTGCAGATGGTAATAGTGCTTTTAGGAAGTTGAGGCAGATGTAGTCACACATATTCAGCTCTATTGTCAATAAGGTGGATTGTGGAATTAAAAGTGCCTGTGAGATATTTATCCTAATGTTTTTGAAGTCAGAAAAGTTTAATGGATAAGTTTAAACCTGATACACTTTAGGTCTGAGTGATACAGATATAGATAGATAGATAGATAGATAGATAGATAGATAGATAGATAGATAGATAGATAGATAGATAGATAGATAGATAGATAGATAGATAGATAGATAGATAGATAGATAGATAGATAGATAGATAGATAGATAGATAGATAGATAGATGATAGATAGATAGATAGATAGATAGATAGATAGATAGATAGATAGATAGATAGATAGATAGATAGATAGATAGATAGATAGATAGATAGATAGATAGATAGATAGATAGATAGATAGATAGATAGATAGATTAAAAAAAGGGATGTAATATAGCTATTTGATCAGAAAATATTTAATTCAACAAGTAAAATGTGGTAAAAATGAGGTTTACCACATTGTTTTCCACTAAATTTAATCTTTTTCATATGCATATCAATCATTCAGTGTAAGAGCAAACAGTACAATTTCTTTAAGGTTTACAGACATTTCCTTCAAATGCAAAATACAGTAAAAATACCAGTGAAAAATCAATACATTATACAGTACATTGGGCCATAATTTTATTAGTATATGGATGAATGTAAAAAAATATATTCAAAATATGTGCATTCAAAAATAATGTACATTTAATACATTAAAAAATTCACTCAAAGAATTCAATGAACATTTTTGAGTGATGTCACAAACTACACTGTAAAAACAAAAAGGCAGCTGTGGTTGCCAGAACCGTAAAAAATACAGCAGCAACGTAAAAACGTTACGTAAAAAATGTTAAATTTACGGAAAAATAACGTATTTCATTAACTGATATAATGTTAATTTACCAACCTAATGAAGTACTAATATCTGTTTTGTACCTTTATAATACACTGACAGTCACCAAACACAGTGGTGATAAGAGTCACATGATGAATCAAAGTTAATCACAAGCTGAGAAGGACAACACTAACATATAGAAGGTGCACACAGTGTCATTCACACACACACTAAACACCATCATGGTTACATGCATGAAATTTAAAAAATGCAATAAACATTAATTTAACAACATTAGATGTAACATAAAACCCTAATGTACATAACTGATTAGAAAAAAAGGAGGAAAAACTAAGAAGAAACAGAGTTATTTCAACGAAAATATATCAAATGTGAAGTGTCACGCAGGGAATTGTGGGAATGTCAATTTACGGGGTTTTTTAAATGTACCGTTAGATCTATTACTGTTATTCACCGTATATAGTACGGAAACTTTCTGTAAACCAATTGACAGTTTTTCACCGCAGCATTTTTACAGTCTTTTACTGTTAAAATCACGGTAATTTTTTACAGTGTAATCATTGCATTTTGAAAAAATTCATTGAACTGTTTGAACGGATTTCGAATCCAATGACATTTTGGTCCTTAAGTTTAAATCTGAGACACTTGTGAATCATGGGGAATTGCAAAACGAACTAACAACACAGTCTTTAGGAAACTTAAAAGCACATTAAAGCATCACTGCATTCACCTCTTATACAAGGTTGCATCTTGAATCCTTGGGAGTTTTGTAAATTGTTTTTTGTCATTGATGTTGAACACTGTGAAATAAAAAGAGCAACTCCTGTTAACTGGCGACATATGTTGCGTCAGATTTCCTGTGGTTGAGTCTCTCACTTTTGAGAGCTGATAATGATGATGACAATCACGCTGTCAAAGATCTTGATAGCTGGAGATAACTTCTGAACATTTATGATTTACAGTAATATGTTCCTTAATTGTGCTTTAGTTGTTTAGTAAGAGAATTGTTAAAATACCTAATCCAAACCATGTCATGGTGAGTCATGTGATTGGAGGATATCGTACCATCTGATTCGTTCCAACTCTCTGATTGGCTGACTGCAAGTTTTAATCTTGTCTTCATTTGCATTTAAATAAGTTTTCTTCATTAGCATTGTTTTAGCCCTGATGAAAGCAAATGAAGAACAGATTTCTTCCAGCTTCATATTCTGATTCATTCATTTCTCCACTCCCAACATAGAAACCAAATTATGTGCTTGAAAATAAAATTATATGCACTGCAAAGTATATATATATATATATATTATATATATATATATATATATATATATATATATATATATATATATATTACAATATATTACAATTATCTAAACATTCTCAAATCAAGGCATTTACTCAAGGCAAAATTACTTAAGGCATTAGATCAAATGATCAAAATTAAGTGTCTTTATATACTTATACACTATATTTGAGACTATATAGACTTTAGATCCATCTATATGAGACAATAGTTTGAATTAATCTCTTTTCTTTGCATGACACATTGACATTACAGTACATAATGGCTCTTTCGACATTATCCAGAATATAAGCATTCATTTCATGTGTCATTAAATGGAAGAGAGACTCTTAGGAGCGAGTGAAAACATCACATCCTTTTGATTTTCAGTCCTTCACATAAAAATCTGTCTTCAGGCTTTCATAGACAACCAAGCTGTTCACACATTGGCGATAAAAAAAAGCAATTAATATACCCTGTTTAAAAATGCACTACATAACTTCTTTAGTTTTGCCTTTTAAGAAATTAATTCAACTTCTACAGATACAACTGCATGAAAAAGTGTCACCATCTATAATGCCAGAAACACTATATGGGTTGTGCTTTGCAGCTTGCACCATCGGTTCCCCTGTGGCATTCACAGGACATCACTTGGCAGCCGTCTGTGCAGGTCACAACCCCAAAATAACAGAAGCCTGTGTTTAATCTATAGACAGAGTTTGGTTTCCTTGGAATGCAATGTCTTCATTAGGCCATTTAAACAGAGCAGATGCGCTTTTCTCTGATGAATTCCTGTGGGAACGCTGCCCTGCCCTGGACCTCTGTGTTTTGGGAGCGTATAGTGTCTTCAGCGACAGGGTCATTAGAGCTAGCCTAGACACATATGGCTCAGGTGGTTACCGAGGATGGCCAGTTTACTTTAGATGTGAGCGAAGGAAACTGTGGTCGTACTGAGAGACATGTTGGACAAATTGAAAAGGGCGGTAAGATGGTATTGTGTCAATCTCAATCTGTTTAGTGGCCCATCCTTCAGTCCAGTCAGGTCCCAGCAGTTGTTGCCAGGTTTTCACAACAAAACCCACCCAATTGCTACACAAAACTAGCCCAAAAGCGTTTCAGAGGGGTCCCCCAGTAAAAATCAAATTCTGGGGTTAAAATCAGCATTTTTTGGCAGGGTTCCCCTGGTAAAATTCGAATTCCAGGGGCTAAATATCATTCTCCGGGGTCACTTCAACCCGCAGACATGAAAAACAACCCGCGGCAAGCCGGCAACAGTGTTAAAGTAGCCCAATTCTGCGGGAAAACCGCAAACTTGGCAACACTTCGCCCCTGACATGCACTGCAAAAAAATATTTTTTTATCTAAACAATGTTAAATCAAGATACATTTACTTGAGAATCAAAATGACTACATGCCTAAAACAACAAATATATGCAAATGCAGTCAGAAAAAAAAAATGTGTATTAAGTTTATTTTTCTGCCCCCATTGTCAAGTTTTTTGTTGTTGTTTTTTTTTTAAGTATAAAAAATCACTTAATTTTGATCGAAAACAAGACTTATCATTTACTAACTGCGTGAAAGCAACTCCAAAAAAATGAAACTGTAAGAAAAAGTTACTGAAATTTACTGTATAAGCAAATGTGCTGAACTAAACATTTTACTAAATAATTTGGAGTCTAAAATTGCTAGAAAATCAAAGCCATATGTATAACCAAGTTGATATCACAAAAATTTAGCCTGCCAAAATGATTTAAAGTACCGTTTTTGTGGTAACGCATTTTCAAAATGGGTGAATTTTGAGTGTTTATGATTATTATTAAAATATGTGACTGGAAAAAAAGGCATTAAATTGCTAACTGTCCCGTTTCCTTATATTTAGATATTTGTACTGTAAAACAAGATACTGAGTGAGAAAGTCCTTTTTTGCAGTGCAGGTCTGGGACCTGAAGAGCTGAAGCCCAGCTGCTGAAATGACCATTTCACATAGCTTTTCTGGAACTACAGGGAAATCCCATGACAGACATAAATGCAATTATCTATAGCCCATTGGCATGGTAATTAAGGCTAATGTCTATTAGCATCTATTGCTACTTGCTCCTCAGAGAACTGTGCTCACTAACCTCGTCCTGGCAGCTGTCTCGATGCTTATTAATAGGAATTTACACACGTAAAAGACTTTTAAGAATCTTAGATGCTCTGAAATGATAAACCGTCGCCTACCTGGACAAAGAAACACAATATGGAGCTATTAGCATGTAGACAAAAATAGGCAACGTTTATGTATAAGCAGACAGACTGTGACAACAAAATGCAAATTGATATTGCGTTGCTTCCTGCACACTGCGCTGCACTTTCAATGTGAAATTAAACCTAAAAGCACATTAAATGAACGTGGCAACATTTTATTGCAATGTGTATCTCAGCAGTTTGCATTTGAAAATAATGTAATACCTACACTAAACCTAACATATAAGCAACCGTGAAATAAAGATGCATTTACTGTACCATGCCATTTTAGCTTGCTTCTACAAATCTTCATGACTCGTGTTTCACGTCACTCCACATTGCAGGTGCAAAACTGTACCAGGTGAGCTACTGATCAAGTTTACTACATCTGAAAAGCCATGCATCAAAATGTATTAGTTTACACATCATGAACTATGGTAATGCGTTGTGATGTACTCGCTACATCATAAGAAGAATGGTATCTATGCTAATATTAGTCTCTCTCTGTTTATCCCGAGGTTTGCTGCATAGATCCACGGACACAACAAATTGTTCTGTATTATGAGGAACAGACAAGTAATCTGGCAAATATCACTTCTTTAAAAAGACCAAACTTCTGCACACATTCACACTCAAACATGCAAACCTATAGACTAAACACGTAAATGATCGGCAAGGCATGTCCTGATATTGCTGAGTTAGATTTTGTTGATCCTGGAACAACATTCTAGTCTGAAAATTTAGTCATAACCCTGTTCCTACCCCTAAACCTAACCCTACCCATAAGTTATCCCAAAAATCAGAGGGAAATGATAGATGAATAACACTGATGTAGAAGCACCAATTCATGATTTTAAGCCTAAACTTGAAACTGTTAACTTGTCCCTCAAATCTGATTTGAATGTTGTTTCAGGATCAACAAAAATGTTGACCCAGGAACATGCTTAATTCAGCAATTTCAGGTTATGCAATCAGCAAGAATGCATTAAGGGTATTCAATAGGAAAGGTCATTTAAGCGGCCCCAAAAGTAATAATTAAAAGTAATCATTTTTACAATGGAAGTTGTAAAAAGATTCAAAAAGAATTTTCCTCTTGTCACTGTGAAGCTGCTTTGAAACAATATGTATTGTGAAAAGCGCTTTATAAATGACTTTTGCAGTCATAACATAGTATTTGTTACGAATGGGAGACTCAGGCAGGGGATCCAAATGCAGCGTTTTATTAGAAGTGAGCGTGGTCGTACAGGCAGGGTCAAACAGGAACAAACAGGAGCAATAAGGAACAGGCAGAGTCGTAGTCAGGGTACAGGCAAGGATCAAGGCAGGCAGCAATGGGTCGTAAAACAGGAATCAGGCAAGATCAATCACAGATGGACAAACAGGATACAAGGTAATGCTCAGAATTGTAACACGAGTGAAAACAAGACTTCGCGGTGAGGTGGTGTGAGTGAAAGTCCTTTATAGTCCTGTTAACAAGCTGCAGCTGGGTGTGGTGATTAGTGAGGAGTGTGTGCATGGCTGTATGTGGCGACAGGTGATTGGTGTGGAGTGAACATGTGACTGACAGAGAGAATTGTGGGAAGCGTAGTCCGGGGAGTGACAGGAACAGACGGTGATCGTTACATAATGTCCCCCTCCCGGAAGGCGCGTCCTCGCGCCGTAGATGGCACAACTGGGGAGGGGGGGTGGGTGCCCTGGATACCTACAGGCAGGAGATACTGGATGTGCAGGGGGGTATGGAGGTCTCCAGGGCAGGTCCAGGAACTCAAGCAGCCACGGCGGGTCAGGAGCCTCGGGAAGCCACGGCGGGTCAGGCGGCCACGGCGGGTCAGGCGGCTCGGGCGGCCACGGCAGGTCAGGCGGCAACGGCAGGTCAGGCGGCTCGGCGGCCACGGCAGGTCAGGTGGCTCAGGCGGCCAGGGCAGGTCAGGTGGTTCAGATAACCATAGCAGGTCAGGTGGCTTGGGCAGCAGGATAGAGTCCGAAGATGACCACGGCCGGTCGGAGTCCATAAATGTCCATAGTGAGCCCCAGTCCATGGGTGGCCATGACGGTACAAAGGCCGATGACGGCAGTGGCCGGGCAGGGTCCCCACCCACAAGCTCCCCACCCCTAGGTATACTGCCCCCCCCAAAAAAGTTCTTAGGGAAATCAACGGGAGTCGTGGCGGGTTCGTGGACAAGGAGCTTGGGTGGCGCCGACAGCAGGGCAGAGGCTAGCGAAGGGTGCTCCGTGGCCTTATCGGGGAGAGCGGGCAGCTCGGTGACGACCTCCGTAGCCATATCAGGGAGAGCGGGCAGCTCGGTGATGGTCTCCGTGGCCGTATCAGGAAGAGCGGGCAGCTCTGGGACAGCAGCGAGCTCGGACTGCTCTGGGGCGGCAGCGGGCTCGAGCTGCTCAGGGACGGCAGCGGGCTGGTAGACTGGTCCAGAGTCAAAAACGCCTGAATGCCTCCTCCAGGCACGCAAGACCGCCAAAACATAAAAAGTGAAGACAGCCCTCTTGGCCATCACAGGACTGACAGGGAGAGCAGGCTCTGGAGCAGACTCACTGGCTGGAATGGATTCTGGAGAATATTCACTGGCTGAAGCAGGCTCTGAATTTACAGACACCGAAGGGGCGGCCATCTTGCCCGTGGGCACTGGCAAAGCAGCCATTTTATCCATCGCGTACAGGGCGCTTAAGTCCATAGCAACCGGCGAGCTTGAGAGCGTTGCAACCGGCGAGCTTGAGAGCGTTGCAACCGGCGAGCTTGAGAGCGTTGCAACCGGCGAGCTTGAGAGCGTTGCAACCGGCGAGCTTGAGAGCGTTGCAACCGGCGAGCTTGAGAGCGTTGCAACCGGGGAACTTGCGTGCGTTGCAACCGGGGAACTTGCGTGCGATGCAACCGACGAACTTGAGTGCGAAGCGGCCACCGGGCTTGAGTGCGAAGCGGCCACCGGGCTTGAGGGGGAAGCGGCCACCGGGCTTGAGAGCGTAGCGGCCGGCGGGCTTGAGTGCGAAGCGTTCGGCAGATGCTTCGGAATGCCAGCCGCTCGAGCTGAAGTCAGTGGAGGATCAGCCACACTGGAACGTAGTCCTCTCCGCTCCCTGACTGATCTGGAGGCAACGTGACATTGTGCTGGGTGATCAACAAAGGCGTGACGTTGCTCTGGGCAATCAGCGGCGACGTGACTCGTGGTAGAGACCGCCATTTTGTGTGTGTTCTCGGGTTTGGCAGCCATTACGGGATTCACCGTTGTGTCGGAATCCTCAGCGACTCCCACAGTGAAAGTCGAACCAGCTGCAAGCAAGGCAAAGTCCAGGAATTCTATGAACGATCCGCGGGGACCATTGGTGAGTAAATAGTCCTTAAGTGGTTCGTTTAATCCATAAGTGAAAAAAGTCAATGAGGGCACAGTCAGGTAGATCAGATAGGTGAGCAATATCCAGAAACTTCTGAATATGTGCCTCCAGGGTACAGTTACCTTGACGAAGGCTGACCAGACATATTGCTGGGTCCATGTTGAGGCTGGACACACTCGTAGAAGCTGCTGGATCGTAGTTGGCGAAGTCTTCTGTTACGAATGGGAGACTCAGGCAGGGGATCCAAATGCAGCGTTTTATTAGAAGTGAGCGTGGTCGTACAGGCAGGGTCAAACAGGAACAAACAGGAGCAATAAGGAACAGGCAGAGTCGTAGTCAGGGTACAGGCAAGGATCAAGGCAGGCAGCAATGGGTCGTAAAACAGGAATCAGGCAAGATCAATCACAGATGGACAAACAGGATACAAGGTAATGCTCAGAATTGTAACACGAGTGAAAACAAGACTTCGCGGTGAGGTGGTGTGAGTGAAAATCCTTTATAGTCCTGTTAACAAGCTGCAGCTGGGTGTGGTGATTAGTGAGGAGTGTGTGCATGGCTGTATGTGGCGACAGGTGATTGGTGTGGAGTGAACATGTGACTGACAGAGAGAATTGTGGGAAGCGTAGTCCGGGGAGTGACAGGAACAGACGGTGATCGTTACAGTATTGCGCAAGAAACCATTTAGAAATAAGTCTTTATTAATCAATAATCTGCCCCATAATAATAATTTGTGTGAAAAGGAATAAAAGTTAGAAACTGCAGTGTTTTATATGTATAGGTACGTTTTTGGAATTTTGCAATAAATATATGTAGAGGAACGTTTTTCCAATACGCCTTAATTGGAATTCCAAAGGAATGTTAGGAGAAACAGTTGATGCATTAATGGAACACACAAAATAAACCATGAGCAACACATTTATTATTTATTTTACCCTCTGGGGAAATAAAATGGTGTTAGTGTGATGGAAAACTGTACACGGTATGTAGCCACAGATAATTAGTAAGTCCATATAGCGAGAGTTATCTTCACAAGAGCGAATGCAGGGTACTTCACCTAATTATGGATACCTCACAACAGCCACACATAAAACACGTTAATCCAGCTTAGTTCTTGCCAAACCATGAGACAGTTAGAACCACAATACCCATCTAGTTCATCTGTGCTGCTTTGTAGGCAAATCCAGTCATTACGTCGCTACACTAATCACAACAGACATTTTTTGCCCCTCAAAATTGGGCTGAAAACATTAAGGCTATTTGTTTTAAACTAATCTAGTTGGTCTGTCATGTTAGATGGCAAGGTTCAAAACCCCTATAAACCCATTATGAGTTTTGATGAGCAAACCACTGTTTTTTCAGCACTACAGCTTAATGCATCAAGCATACACACCACACACTAGGTCATGACATCTGTTCACTCTCAGACAGCGAATACAACCGTGCACAAGATAAAAAACGGTCCTTAATTAAACTCAAAGTTGAGTTGTGGAATAAACTGGGGTTAATGTTTATAGCCCCAAAAGGGCAACTGCTATCTGATGCACGGTGATATCCTGAAGTAGTGACAAGCAACAAGAAAGATCTCAATTGTCTTGGCCATTAGCGGAAACTACAATGAGGGCATCATTGTTGCAAAGCTATTGACTTTTCATTCGCTTGTTGTATGACATTCATTTAGCGGCTAATTGCATGCTTGTTCAATTCTTTTCTCTCCGTTGTAATCCACTGCTCACGTTACAGCTGGGAGAATTGAACCTGAGGTTTGGGAAATGAAACGCATGAAAAATAAAACTCCTTCACAATCTCAACAAGACAACAGCAAACAAAGGCAAGGATAACTCGTATAATTTGTCTCACAGTATAAATCAGTACACCTACTACAGTAAAAAAAACATGGTTAATTTTGTAGTTACTTTGATTTTACAACAAAAAAAAAACAGTTAAATCATGGCTACTATAGTCAAACCATGGATAGTTTTTGTAAGTATTATTGTTTTACTGCAAATGCTATAGTAGAATTATGGTTATTTTTTGGTTTTACTACAAAAAACATAGTTAAACCATGGTTACTGTAGTAAAACCATGGTTAATATTTGTAATTACTATGGGTTTACTACAAATGTGATAGTAAAATTATGGTTAATCTTGTAGTTACTTTGGTTTTACTACAAAAAAACTGTTAAATCATGGCTACCATGGTTAGTTTTTGTAAATACTATTGTTTTACCTCAAATGCTGTCATAAAACCATGGTTATCTTTGTAGTTACTTTGATTTTACTACAAAACCATTGTTAAACCTTGTTTACTATAGTAAAACCATGGTTAATCTTGTAGTTAATTTGGTTTTACTACAAAAAAACATTGTTAAACCTTGGTTACTATAGTAAAACCATGGTTAATCTTGTAGTTAATTTGGTTTTACTACAAAAAAAAATTGTTAAACCTTGGTTACTATAGTAAAACCATGGTTAATCTTGTAGTTACTTTGGTTTTACTACAAAAAAACATTTAATTTTTGTAATTACTGTGGTTTTACTGAAAATGCTATAGTAAAACCAATTTTGTAGTTATTATGGTTATACTGCAAATGCGCAAGGGTTTTAATTGTTTATATATGCTGCAAATATCAACCATTTGAATGTCAACACTGCCTTCTGGCAGCTAAACATCATCTAACTCCATGTATGAGGGGGGACTGTGGCTTGACTGTGGTCAACTGCTTTAAATTATGAGCAGCAAGTAGCTTGAGCAGATACAGTTCTGTGAAACACTACATGTGATGGTAAACACTGGAGTCCGGAGGATGCTAAAGTGGATGTTACTACACAAATGTGTGCCATCGCTCATGAATTTTTAATGCACAATTAAACAGTGTGATTAGTACAGCTGTGTGATATTTGCATTTGCGGAGCAGCAGGGTCTCTGGTAATAGCTATAATTCTATCATGTAGGGTGAAGAAGGGGGGAGAATAATAGCATAGAATGTGTTTACCAGAGGAGGGACTGTGTGTTAAAGCCTGTCATTATACTTTCAGTCCATCCGTGTCCTCCTCTTACCCATATTCCCTGCTTATCTTCAGCTGTGGGTCTTTATTGATAGTCCAGGACACTTGATAGTGGTCAGCAGTATCATTCCTGTAGAGGATTTGACTAGACAGTGTCCATTTTACACTCTCCCATCCAATTTGCATGCCTTCTTAGGCAGTGTTTGTCCTTCTCGGGCTATTAAAGAGCCCATATTTATAATTTTATTTTTGGGATCTGTTGGAATACTTTTAAATGTACATACTGTAAATTTCTAAATATCTCTTTTCACCCTCTGCCTGAAACATTCTTTTTTTAGTTCCTGTCTCTTTAAACCCCGCCTTTCCGAAAAGCTCAGTCTGCTATGATTGGTCAGCCGGACCAGTCCATTGTGATTGGTCAACCGATTGGAGTGTGTGTCGGGAAATGTGTCGCCCCTTCCCTTAATTGGGTTTCAGCACCCAAGGCTTCATGAGCAGCTTCAAACTGTATTATATCTATGGTAACAACTCCGTCAGTATTGAAAGTCAATACAATGTTTTTTACCCTCGCGGTGAAAAAAACCTTCTTGACATCACTTGCTTAAATGGTTTTTGGGGGGCATTATGCAAATGTGTAACATGATGATGTAGCTAAGTCACGGAAATAACGCCAAGACTACAAACGAGGCGTTTCAAGTGATTTCTGTTGGAGAGATGAAAACGCCTCCCTTTGGTGTGGATATTGTGCTTTTTAAGTCTGCAGATTGGTCACATGCATAAAAAGCTATATTACATGCAAAAGGATTGGTAAAACAAGAAAAGCATGATAGGTGCCCAACAAAAGTTAGGTACTGAATGCCAATTAGAAGCAGACTACTGCTATCTGGCATACTTTATGGCCCTGAAAACCTGAATAGATCTTTAATATGCAGAACATGAACTTGATTGCATGGCGTGTCTGGAAATGTGCCCAGTTGTAACTCCATCATTTCATGAATTAATGCTGCCATGATCAATTGAAAATATGCCCAAACATCTCATCTGTTTACCACCTGCAGAAATGCAACATTAAATCCATAAAGCGCTAATATATAACAAGCCTTATTCGCATAGAAATTAGATGTGTTTGTACTGATAAGAATTACAATTACCCTAAATACGACAAAGTGTAGTTACCCTACATGCATCAGATTTTCTAAATGCATTAACAGGAAAGAGACAGTTGATTTGTACAGCATTAGATCATTCCCACCAACGCAATAATTGATTTACTCGCATTTTGCGTACGGGGGGGCTGGGTGTGCTAATTCTGTGCGTAACCTCAGATAAAATCCTGCAGGCGGCCCTGGTCTACATCACCTTTGCCTTCTGTGAGCAATGTCAACATCCACTGACCGAACAGAAAACAGCTAAACACTCGACTGAGAGCACTCCTGGTCCCAAACACCATCAAAATCAAGAACATTTTGGTCAAAGAGCAGAGAGTCACCAGGGTACCCAGTACATCAGAAACACTACAGTATGTAACCAACATAATCCCAGTTTATCCTTAGTTTAACAACTAAGAATTAATTAAATGGATTCGACTTCTGTGCACGTTGAGCAGATAAGAATGTGCAAGATAAGAATAATAATATGCTTTCCCTGCCTAGGCTAACTGAAATACACTACATGAAAACCCAATTTATCATTCATTTGCCAACTTTGTAGAGGAAAATCATACACTTGCCAGCTAAGTATCAAACACTATTAGACCTCAAGTCGTTCCAAACACAACAAACTCATGCAAAAACACTCACCTCATTGCTAGGAGACGCGTGACAAAAACGGAAACAAAAATCGACTCAAAATATCAAACATGTTTGTTATCCTCCGACTGAATGGAATCATTAGCTGCTTTTTCACCGTTGGGCCGAACGGTAATTAATGGTTCAAGTTGTATTTCCACTTAAGCCTGGTATGGCACAGCATGATTACAAACCATTCTCAGCTCCGTAACAGTTAAGCAACAAGAACAGCTTTGCCGGACGGTGGAAAAGCAATTTTCTGTGAAATCTGTCAGCTCCAACTCCTGAAAACCTGCAGACTGGCTCTGACTTTTGGCAACTATCGCCACTCTTCCAAAGTGCAAATATACAATAAACTAATTTTTCGTTCTTCACTTAGGGTTAAAACAAAGTTCGAAACAGCACATAAAGCAGCTCTCCTGAATGACCTTGACAAACAGAACAGATACAATGAACCAGAAAAGATTTCCACAGAAAAGAAGGCGGAGCCACAGAACCACACCCACCCACGTAATCACCACAGACAGTTTAAAGTTCTTTTCCAGAAAGTTTGCTTTGGTGATCTATTTCGAACTCCTGAAACAAACTCCATCTTTTTGATGTGATTTTGTTCGAAATAACATCACACCCGTTTGTTTTTTCATCTCGCTTTAAGTATACAGAGCCCCAGCACACACTACAAGCATGAAAGGAAGACTAGCTTGTTTCTTGAAGCATGCACTTGGTTTAAATTCATCAATGCATAAAGCCAATCTAGGCAATCAGGAAAAACCATCTTACCCATGTCTCGAGAGATCTGCACGAACGCTTCCACGCCACTTTCCCCATAGTTCCCTTCCGAGGCCAGTGTGGAAACGTAGTTCCAGCCCATCGCCGTGACAATATCCAGCATGGCCTGGGCCTGGTAGGAATCCGGTGGAACGACACGGGAAAAAAAGTCATAACGAGTGTTGTCGCTCAGCTCCGGAGCTGTGGATGCATAGCTGATCTGAGGAATCTGCAGAGAAATAAAGAAAGAGAACTTTTAGAGAGACGGTTCTCTGCTATCACAGAGGAAAAAAGAGTGATGAGTTTCCAGATGTAGAGGCCTGCAATGTTAGCTGCCTTCTGAGATACCTCATTTTGGCCAAATTACATGCAAATTTCTCCTACATACAAAAAGCCAATCCTTGAATGCGTTGCAAGAAATCCAACATGACAGTCAATTTCATTCAGTCTTTAAAAAAGAGCTATTTCACCCAACATATGCTATTTTGTTTGCGCCTATAAGTATTGCATTAGCTTAGCAACATGGGCCAACCATTATTATTGCTAATTAAAAAAAAAATTTAAAAAAAACTTTTTACAGAGCCCTCGCATGACATGCAAAACAAAAATATATACATAGATGGCCACAAATTAAGAATTTGTAGGGCTGGGCGATATATCGCATGCGATTGTAACGTGCATTTCGTCAGTAAAGCCGGTTCCCTGATTACCGCTAAATCGCCAACACCTGCTTTCAAATGGAGCGTTCATTATCGCAGATGAATCACCGTCGATAATGAACGCGATATTGCGTTGCTTGTCAGTGAACTACAGCTCTGTCTATTAAATGGCACTCCATTTGAAAGCAGGTGATGGCGATTTAGCGGTAATCAGGGAACCGGCTTTACTGACGAAATGCGCATGACAATCGCATGCGATATATCGCCCAGCCCTAAATCATGGCCATGTTGTACTAATATTGTGCACAATTCAGTAAAACGAGGGAACTATTTATTATATTGTGTGCGTGATTTAGTAAAATGAGGGAACGATTTATTATATTGTGTATGTTACACGCGTTTTGTGAATGCCCCGGCCCAGAGTCCTCAAATAATCATTTGAATTAACATTGTTATATTACTTGTCTTAAAATCAATAATCTATTTGGAACACTTTAGCTGTTGTCCATCTATTATGTTATGTGTCCCTCCTGACTCCTAGACATTTACATCAGGGACCGTAACATAATTGGGGGCTTGTCCGGGATTTGAACCCGGGACCTCCCGCACCCAAAGCAAGATCATACCCCTAGATTTATTATATCATGCGCATGATTTAGTAAAACTAGGGAATGATTTATTATATCTTGTGCACGATTTAGTAAGACAAGGGAACAAATTATTATATTGTGCACACATTTTTGCAAAACAAGGGAACAAATTATATAGTGCACATGATTTACTTAAAACGAGGGAATGAATTATTAAAACATGCTGACGTATTAGTAAGTTGTGGGAATGATTTGTTAATTCTTGGCCACAATATACTTTCCCCCCCCCCTGCATGTCATGTGCGGGGCTGCATAATTGTTACTTGAAAAAAGTTTAAAAACGTATTTTATTTCAGCTAGGCAACATTTCTTCAAGTTCATTTAGTTGTAGTTAAAGTACTAAAATAAATAAAACTACATAAACTAAACTTTTAAATAAAAACTAATAAAGCATATAGGGTCCCACTTTATATTAAGTGGCCTTAACTGCTATGTACTTGCATCAAAAAATAAGTACAGTGTACTTACTGGGTTTATATTGAATTGCAAAACACAGGCGAATACGGGTAAGGTTAGGGACAGGTTTGGTGGTATGGGTAGGTTTAAGGGTAGGCTAAGGTGTAAGGGATGGGTCAGCAGTGTAATAATAAATGTAATTACAGAAATTAATTACAGATGTAATTACATGCCGGTGTTTTTAAAATATAAGTACAATGTAAAAACATGGCTGTACACAATAAGTGCATTGTATCAAATGATTAATTTAAATGTAAGTACATAGTAGTTAAGGCCACTTAATATAAAGTGGGACCGCATATAGATATAAAAAATAATAAAAATGAAAAAAATTACGAAATTTAGTTAAAATAAACAGAAAATATAAACTCTACTCAAAAACTAGGTTTTGTGAGTACAGTGAATTCAGGCTAAATATCTCTGTTTGAGACTGAGTAATAGACCGAGGAGTAGGCAGGTTTGCCGCTGAGAATCGTGGGTAATGGAGTCAGGGCAGCTGGAGGTTTGACTGACAGATTCATTGTCTAGAGAAAGAGGACAGGATGATGTTAAAGAAGCTCACAGCAGAATTATTATGTTTTGAGATGCAGCTCACGTCAAGCTGCACAAACAGTGTTAAATCCAAACATCCCCAATGGCGCGACAGCACACAATCACCTGTGCGTTCACCATTTGAAGCTATAAATAAGAAAAGATTTAGCCACAAAGTGCTTGAGGAACATTGCTGTATGTGTGCGGATAGCTTTGTCAAGCAGATTCATGAGTAATGATGCTGAACAATGTTGCGACATTGAAAAATATGTCAAATTTACACCGTCCCCAGCAGTGAGGAGTGAAAATTGAAATCTGACACTGTAAGACTGATAATCAAGAGTTTTTGATAAACGTGCAACAAGCATACCAGTCGAGCTAAAAAAAGATAGCTTCAATGCCCTCAGCGCCTTACGCATAAACTATGCTGCTAATAAGATGTCGAGTGAACTTTTACGGGTTCACTCGTCTGAAAAGGTTAACCATAATGCAATGCAAACTTTCATTAAATATACCAGTAGCTGCTCATGAATATTTCATTAGAAAAGGCTACACAAATAAGACAATACCCAAGAGGCCAAGATACATAAAAACGGGAAGATAACTCCTCTTCTTATTGTATATCATTTTTAAAATGAACAAATATTGCTCTCTGAGAGAAAAGTAGCATATTGGGAATATGAAGTAATGATCTCATTTCAAAGAATCATTGGTATCATGGTAACATGGTATCTTGAGCACCATAATTGAGGGAGAATTAATTTTAATTGTAAAACTACTATAGGTCAAGTTAAATTACAAAATAAGTAAATAAAAATAATTAAAAATAAATACATGAAAAAATAAAAAATACAATAAAATGAATAAGTACTGAGCTCCTCAGATTAAAAATTAAATAAAAAACGTTTTTTTCCCCCCAAAAATTAAATACTTTTTAAACTGTCTGTTTCACCAGCATACTAGACAACTAATTTATAACACGGAAAAGGGACACTTGCCTATGCAAAATAATATATGGGTCAATTTAATCACTATATAGCATCAATATTGCAAAAAATTCTTAAAACCCGAAGAGAGATTCATCTGGCCCTCTGCTTTCTGGCAGTTTATGTCAAAATTTTCCATAATTACACATCTAATATAATAATATGAGAGTGCAACCAATTCAAACCCATTCTCTGAGAACAGAAAAGGCATAAAATTGATTGCTTTTTTACGATCAATAAACTCTTAATCCTTAACAATCCCATTTTTCTACATTTCCTCAAGCTATTGCTGCATTTATTTTACCAAACATATTGAAAAAAAACAAAACAAAACTTAGTTTACCTGTAAACTCAAGCCTCCAATGCATTTCAGAAGAGGTGTAAAACATGCCAAAAGTAGTTTTAAAGCTCACTGAATAAAGACTTAAATATTGAGCAGGATATTGAGCGGTCGTAGTTTATGATACCGGTGGATAAAAACACTACTATAAAGATCTCAGAATGAAATGTTCTGGCCAAGAGTTTTAAAGAAACC
>NC_090228.1:2547698-2572698 GCF_024489055.1 Chanodichthys erythropterus
TTATAGTACCTTTTCCACACATCTTAAATGTATATTGAAATTGCAGAAAAATGATTTATTATAATACCATCATTCAACAACAATCCAAGATTTCCAATGCATAAAATGCATGTATATCACAAAAATTGTCTTTTAAGACATCAGACAATTGACTAACTGTGCTAGAGGCACCAAAAGACATAAATAAAATAAAATAAAATGAAATGACCCATAATTTCCTTTTTTCCCCTTTATTTTGGGTAGCAAACTTGAGTTTTGAAAAGTTTACAGTAGTAGATAGATTATAGATTACTTAGTTTCAAATCAATAACTAACTTAATAAAATAGCCACTGTGTATAAGTCACATTTTTCTGAGGACATAATTATAGCAACAGGCTGATTAAGATCAGATTGGATGATTGAGATAATATTGAACAAAACAGCAGAGCTTACTATCATTAGTTATAAATCTAATATAGATTTAAATATCATATGTATTGCAAAAAAAGCTCTTTAAGACAGTAGATGTTTGGCTAACTGAGCTGGAGGGACCAAAGGACAATTTTGGGGTTTTACAAGACAAACAACAACTAATAGCGCTCTGAAATTATCCATAAAGAATTTCTTAAAAAAGGCTGAACCTCCTGAAAATTATACTGTATAATGTCAAAATAATAAAGTTAAAATATTAAGAAATTAACAGCCTGAAATTATCTATAAATGCACCTTTAAAGCTGTTAAACCCCATGAAAGTCGTTGTATAATTTACACAGCATCTCCAACCAACAGGTGTGTTTTATGCACTTTTTAATGCCAAAAAGATTAGGGGAAGCAGGTCATGAAATGCTTGCTCTCCCTCTGTGACATCTGGTCGAATACAAGTGAACGTCCTGCATCTCGGACATATAGCAGCTGGACCAAAGAGACACTGTACATTTAACTGTAAGAATTTGTCTTTGTGCTAAAACAATAGACTGGATCAGTTGCTCAGCATTGCCTGCCACAACATTATAAACACCTTATCTCACATTTAGTGACAGAAGCAAGATGATTACAGACAATACCAATGATGGGACGCTCGCCCAGAACCAGAATCAAAGCCACAGCCAAAATAGTAGCATGACAGGTCCTGAAAATGCCACGCATTGACCGCAATAAATCAACACCTCGGTCTGTGAATGTCAGACGTTTGGCTCAGTGGACGTTTTTGAAACCAAAAAACAATTTTTGGGTGACACAAGACAAACATTAACCGATGACAGCGTGAAACGATGAAATGAACCCCTTGAATGTTACTGTATAATTTGCACAGTGGTTCCAATAGGGTTTGTGGACTTTTTTAAGCCAAAATAATAAAATAAAATAAAATAAAATAAAATAAAATAAAATAAAATAAAATAAAATAAAATAAAATAAAATAAAATAAAATAAAATAAAATAAAATAAAATAAAATAAAATAAAATAAAATAATAAAATAAAATAAAATAAAATAAAAAAATAAAATAAAATAAAATAAAATAAAAAATAAAATAAAATAAAATAAAATAAAATAAAATAAAATAAAATAAAAAATAAAATAAAATAATAAAATAAAATAAAATAAAATAAAACAAAACAAAATAAAATAAAATAAAATAAAATAAAATAATAAAATAAAATAAAATAAAAGTATTTAAGAGTAAGATAATTAGATATATTAAGTCTTAATATATTAATATATATTTATTTTAATTGAACTTATAATAATTTTATAATGTCATACTGAATTAATATTTTTATATATTAATTAAACTTATAATAAATGTATAATATCATATTGAATTTTGCAATTTTATCAATAGATTTGAAAGTTGTAGAGTGAGACCAACAAATAAATAAAATAAAATAAATTAAAATATTTGAGATTAAGATAAGAAGATATATTAAGGCTTAATATATTGATATATATTTAATATATCAATTAACTTTTTAATTGATTAATTTTTTTGGTAACACTAGTCAAACCTCAACTGAAATCTTTAAATTAGTGAGGGACAATAAAATAAAATAAAATAAAATAAAATAAATAAAATAGCATTATGAACTAATGAACTATAGCCTTTAAAATGACAAAGCACATATATAATAACAATGAGGCAATAATAATAGGTTCAAATAAAATATCAAATAAAAAAGCCATCTTGAGAAAAAAGTCATCGTAATATACATCATACACCTGCTATATTGTTTAATGTACCTATTTTTCATATGAACAGAAAAATATATCAGGATAACCTGTTCTCTTGGGACCCCCTGCTTCAGAGCGGTCATAGTTAATGATATGCTAAAGCCCGCCCACATGTTGACGTGATTGGTTACAAGGTAGTTTGTGTTTATGTCAGAAACGCCAGCGATTTCAAACCACGGGTTTGAGACTGTCTTTAGATCAGTTTTAAAGAGAAAATACTTAAAATACACAGAAAATACACACGGTTTGTGTTAAAGCATATTAAAAACAGATATAAATAACATTAAAACTTGATTTTCATCACAGGACGACTTTAACTGAATATAATATATTTCAAACCGCTAAAGTGTCTAGGGAGAGTGACTGTGTTATCCGCCACTACTGAAATCCACCCTCATTTAATGTCAAGCCAAAAGAAGTTTATAATAAAACTGACCCGTAATTTCCTGTTTATGCTAAGATCATTTTTTGGGTAGCACGAGGAAAACATCACCAGAAATGCCACGAAGTGACCACAATAAAGCAACAGGGACCCAAACAACTCAGACTCTGAATGTCACCAGCAACTGGCCATTTCACCCGCAATGAGGCGGATCGCTTACATTGTGCACTGCTGATAATGGCAGCAGCGGGGTGTGATTGCAGGGCACGGTGCCCTCTCTCCTCAGCGGGGGCTTCGAGGGGACACACTGCTTTGGCAGGTGGCTGCGCACTGGCTTCCAGTGCAGGCGGACCGTTTCATCCGTCATCTGGATGGCCTGTCGGATTGGACGGTTGGACTGACAGAGCTGCGGGTAGTCAAGGAGACAGATTAGCTGACGGAGCTTATCTGCCTGTTGAGATTACTTAAAACTGTCGCTTGATCACCACTTTATGTATGTAGAGATGTTTGCTTTAGGCTCAACTATAATCAGATGGTCGCAGCGCTGCTATCGTATAACAAAAGGTAACCTTTGACCTGAAGGTCTCATTTCTCTCAGCTGGGTCATTTATATTTTGTCATTCAGATCCTTAAATGTTATTAATTATGACTTGAGTAGTTGCACAAGAAAGTTATCAGGATTCAAATAAAGAGATAAAGCCTCTGCTTAGCAAGGGACATGAAGGTGATAACTTAAAGTTAATTCTAATATTTTAAATCATATTTAGAAAAATGTGTAATATCATATACAATTTTGTTATTTTATCAATAGATTTGAAAGTTGTGAGACCAACCAATAAAATAAAATGAAATAATTAATTAATTAAAATAAGTATTTAAGAGTAAGATAATTAGATATATTAAGTCTTTATATATTTATTTTAATTGAACTTTAATAATTTTATAATGTCATACTGAATTAATATTTTTATATATTAATTAAACTTATAATAAATGTATAATATCATATTGAATTTTGCAATTTTATCAATAGATTTGAAAGTAGATTTTGTTGTAGAGTGAGACCAACAAATAAATAAAATAAAATAAAATATTTGAAATTTGAAGATAAGAAGATATATGAAGATTTAATATATATTTAATATATCAATTAACTTGTATATTTATTTTTTGGTAACACTGGTCAAACCTCAACTGAAATCTTTAAATTAGTGAGGGAAAATAAGTCAAGTCAAGTCAAATTTATTTATATAGCGCTTTTACAATTGGTAATTGTTTCAAAGCAGCTTTACATATTAGAAGCACAGAAAAAAGGGAAGTGGTTAAAAATAAGCTGTACAAACAAGCGTGGTAATATGTAACATATACAAGATGGTGCTACATTAAGCCAATGTCGGCCAACTCCCAGGGGTGGAAAAAAACCCCTAGGAGAAAAGCCCAGCGTGTTAACACTGGGAAAAAAGTCCTAGGAGGGAAAAAACCCCTTGGAAAATATATATAATATATGTAAATGGATATGGAGATCAAAATCTGAATTATACATTTTTATTATAGAGATTAAAAATAGATTATATATAAATATATGTAAGTGGATACGGGGATTAAAAATCTGAATTATAGATGCAGCCAGAACTGGATCTGTAGGCCCATTGTCTCCTGGGCATAAAATAAAATAAAATAAAATAAAATAAAATAAAATAAAATAAAATAAAATAAAATAAAATAAAATAAAATAAAATAAAATAAAATAAAATAAAATAAAATAAAATAAAATAAAATAAAATAAAATAAAATAAAAAATATTTGAGATTAAGATAAGATATATTAAGACTTAATATATTGATATATATTTAATATGTCAATTAACTTGTATATTTATTTTTTGGTAACACTAGTCAAACCTCAACTGAAATCTTTAAATTAGTGAGGGATTGGGAGTTAGCTTTCATGATAATGGCAACTTGAGCTTAATTCTAATATTTCATATTATTATATTTAGAAATATTCATAAAATCATAGTGAATTATGTAATTTTATCACTACAACTGAAAGCTTTAGAGTGAGACAAACCAGCTATCTTAACAATTGCACAAATCTATTGCTTATACTTATAGCTGTTTATGTTGTTGTTTCTCCCTCAAAGTTATATTTTGTAAAAACATATTTTTAATGTTATTTTTTTATAAGGTGTTCCATATGTGCAAACTAGTGAAATGATTTAAAATTATTTTTAAAAAAACACTCAAATTATTTAAATCGTACAAAATTGTAAGTTTGGGTCATGACATGGACTTAAAAAATGATTTTAATATGTTCCTTGAGGTTCACTTATAATGTTAATAAAGTTGAAATTAAACATTTTTAAGGTGTGGCTCCTTTAAGGTTTGTCAGTAAATGGCTACTGTTATGATTTGTCATAGCAAACAGCATCAATGTAAGTGTTTTGCAAACATTATTCACACAAAAACATAATTTACAGACAAAGCATTATGAAATCATTTACTTATGGTTTGTGATGCAGCTGTCATCAGATCTAATACAGCTGACTGCTTCATCTGTCAACAAAAGTTTCTTTTGCAAACTCTTCATTACACTGTGCCTCGTTTACAAAACAAAAAGCTCCGAACGAACATATAATCATCTGACACGATCCAGGATGCCATTAAAATAAACCATCTACTTCTTTCTGATGCTGAGATACTTCTGAAGTCTGTACAGAGACAGACTCAAGCATGTTTAGTATATCAGAGAACACACATCTGTATACTGTATCAGTGTAGACAGCATCTGTGATTTTAATGGCTTCTATTTGCTTGTGACGCGACACACATCCAGCGTAGGCAAATATCTGCCGTTAAGCGAATGAACGCCAGTGGGCGGGGCCTGTGGTGCCTATTGGTCAATGTCTTGCTCTGGAGGCAGTCATATGCAAATGTATTTGCCCATGTGACATCGCAGATCCCATAATATCAAAATGAGCCATTGTTAGAGCTTGAATAAATAAATGCCCTTGTTTATAATGAGGACCTTTTAAGCTAAGAAACGTGCAGGATGTTTTAATGGTACAAAGACCTCTTATATGTCAAAAGATCAAGGCAAATTTGATTTCTAATGTCATGTCCCCTTTAATATTTTATCCGTTATTTTAAAGGGTATATGAAGGTGACATACTAAATAGTAAGATTGTACACTTCCAGAATGGGCTCGGCAGACCCAGGTGATTAGCATGCTTAAACCTCTGGGATCACATCTCGCCCTGTCCTGAACGAGCTGACAATCGGATGAGCTCACAGCTCGCTCCGTTCCCACTTACTCTATTCTCGATTCAATGTGAGAATATCACACCTCCTGTACTCGCACCTCGTTACAGCCATCGTGTGCCAGAGAAGATCACAGTAGTCTCAACCTCTGAAAGCATGCATGGACCATCCACATAATGCATGCAAAGATGACTAGAAATATTACAAGGTATTTTGCATGAATATATATATACGAAGAGTAAAAAGGCAGTAGTAATATGTAGTAATAAAGGTGCGTTTGCCCACATTCTTGCTTTGAACACATGCTAACAGCCCTCCATTTATCTCAGTCAAACGCATGTGTATCATTAGTGGCCTCATGGGAAGCGTATCATTTTTATTTTTAGCAGCTTTCCCTTTAAATCTCAGACCGCCCTCATCATCCATTTCATTTATATCCTTAAGCACCGTCACTTAAAACTATTACCAGTAGCCAGCGGTTCAAACGCATCACGTGACACATCATAATCCCCAGTTGCGACGTAAGTGATGTCAGCAAACTCTCTTACGCCATAACAGCTGTTCCAATTAAAACCACGAGTCTAATGCCTCTTTGATCATCCCCGCGCTTCCATTACTATCCAGAAAGCTCCCTCGGAATTAGCCTCAATGCTAATTCCTTCCTGGTTGCCGCAGCAAGGGCAAATTTGACAAACATCAGGAGCGCTTTTGATGGCAGGAGGATTTGGTGACTGAGTCAGAGCCACTGAGGAGTTTGATGGCGCACTCTGAATACCAATGTGCCTGGCAGGCCTCCATCATATTGTTGACTGAAAATGAGAGGGAGAGCGCTAATGCACTAGTTGAATTGCTATGCAGCTCGACGCTCCGCCATTGAAGGGTTGATTAGCGCTAAAGGCGGAGCGCTCAGGGTCTCTGGGTTGAAGAGTATCATTTGCCTTCAGCCTTGACTCAACTTCAGTAATAAGTGATGATGGCACACTTGTACACCACTGCTAATTTAAATAATAATGATCAAGTAGACTTTCAAAACCTTTGAATATTTATCCAGACCTTCTATAGATCCATTTTATCGTAGAAACTGTCTCTGTCCTTTTTATTCAACTTCCTCCTTGGAAAAATGCAATAAAATACCACTTGAAATCAGATTTCTCACTTGGCAAGGAATTCACACAACATCAATGCCAAGCAAAAGCAGCAGACACCAGAAGTAAACTGGTATAAACTAAAAGAAACATGATTGCACAGTCAAACATTTATTTAACATTCATTTATTTTCAGTATTCAAAAATTAAAAAACATTCAAGGTAATACATACTGTATTATAATCTGAGTAAAACATGCATTTTAAAGGTGCCCTAGAATCAAAATTTGAATTTATCTCGGCATAGTTGAATAACAAGAGTTCAGTACATGGAAAAGACATACAGTGAGTCTCAAGGCATTAGACAAGGGCAAAACGTCTGGATCTGTGCACAGCTGAATCATCAGACTAGGTAAGCAACTAGGTAAGAAAAATGGCAGATGGAGCAATAATAACTGACATGATATCATGATATTTTTAGTGATATTTGTAAATTGTCTTTCTAAATGTTTCTAATGCTAATGTACTGTTAAATGTGGCTAAAGTTACCATCATTTCTTACTGTATTCACGGAGACAAGAGCCGTCGCTATTTTCATTTTTAAACACTTGCAGTCTGTATAATTCATAAACACAACTTCATTCTTTATAAATCTCTCCAACAGTGTAGCATTAGCCGTTAGCCATGGAGCACAGCCTCAAACTCATTCAGAATCAAATGTAAACAGCAAAATAAATACTATACTCACAAGATCTGACGCATGCATGCAGCATACATGACGAACATCTTGTAAAGATCCATTTGAGGGTTATTAGCTGTCTGAACTTTCTTTATGCACTGTATAACTGCACTTATAGTCGAGAGCTCAGGGGGCAGGGAGCGCGAGATTTAAAGGGGCCGCAGCCTGAATCAGCGCATAATTAATGATGCCCCAAAATAGGCAATTAATTAATTAAAAAAATCTATGGGGTATTTTGAGCTGAAACTTCACAGACACATTCAGGGGACACCTTAGACTTTTGTTCTACGGCACCTTTAAATTAGTCAAATACATTTTGCACAAACCAAATACAATTATCAATTTGAATATGAAATAATTTTAAATATTCTAAAAATTATATAAATCCCACACATTAAGCAGCAGCAAATTTAAAAACACCTTTTTAGTACATTGAGTACTTGATTATTCAAAATAATATAGTATTATAATATAATATTCAAAAAGTTTTTAAAAAAAATAATCAGAATGGTTTTTGCATGGCTCTAATAATCTTTTCTGAACAATCCTTTTCGTTTAAAAGTGAACAATTTTGCTAAATACAACCAGACACCCTCTCTACAAAACTCCACCCCTTTATAAGACACATCAGCCAATTAAATGTCAGCAAATTTGAATATGCAAAATGATTGATGGGCAAAGAGCATTGCTGATCTGCTAGTTTTCGATCCCCAGATCCTTTTTTTTATGGTGTGTAAGACTAATTCAATTTTCTGAATTAAACAGCGTGTAAACATACTTTTTCACTAGAAAAAAATGAAATAACCTGAAAGTATTACGTAATCATTAATACATTGCTCCTTATATACAACCTTTTTTTGTCATAAAAGGTTCTTTAAAATGAACCCTAAAGTTCTAAATAGAACCTTTTCTTCTAATAGTGTATAAAGGTTATTCTCAAAATGGCTGTTATTGTTCCTTACATTAGCATGTTCTTCCTGATATCTCTCCCAATAGTAGATAGCAGTTCAGAGCTTCTCAAAAGCGCATTTGGTAATCTCCATTTATCCCTCAAGGCATCTGGGTCGTTTTTTCTACTCTCCACTCCATCAGCCTAAAGAAATCCTCTTGTTCACTCTTCACTCTTTAAGAAAAGAATCTCTCCCACCCATCTCTGCAAAGTGTGATTTTAAAAGACAGCTAAGCATCCACATGAGCACATAATGCCACAGAAGCATCTAAATGAGCCACCTTCTAGTCTTTATGTTATTATTTGGCAGCGAGCTGTCATGCACTCATCTAGTTTCAGATGAACATGTGTGGGCGGCCTGTGCTTGTACACACCTGCTCAATGCCCAAAATCAAACGTGACTGATAAATCTCATCAACTATATATTATCAGGACGTATACTGGCCCATTATATTAGACACATGGATGTTATCACTGTATTGCCTATACTACAGGCTGATTTTCACTCTATGTAATGTCTTATATAGCCATTTTACATCGCAAAGTAAGCATAACTCTATTGCATAATAAATAAAAACCTCAAGAACTTTTAAAGTGCTCCTATTATGCTATTTTAAAGGCTAATTTTCTTCTTCTACAGTAGGTTCACACACATCAAAAGTCAAAAAACAGTAAATTTTCTCATAATATACACTGCAGCATCAATTATTTTCTTGTGTCTGAAACTGTTAGATAATGGATTTGTTTTCTCTAAACCCCGCCTTTCTGAGAGTCTGCTCTGATTGGTCAGATGTCTCAGTCTGTTGTGATTGATCTACTCTGCTCTGATTGTTCAGATGGCCCAGTCTGTTTGTTGTGATTGGTCGGAAACGAAACACTCATTATCATACCTGAGTTTCAGCTCCAGATCTTCCACAGTGATAACAATGGCTTCACTTTTATCGTATCAATCTCATCCTTTGGAAGCGATGCAAATTCGTTTTCTTTGACAGCAGAAAACAGTGTTTACTCAACATGTCGACAAAACAAACCAGACTCTTCCAATCTCAGCTACAACTAGAGCATTTGAGGGCGGGTCAAAGTAGATGTTGTTCACCGGCAGCCAATGAAGAGCACACTCTGGCATTATGCAAATTTGTTACAAACCTACAAAGATTTGTGCAGGAAGACTGGAATTACTGATGAGTCTTTCAGGCAGAATCACTTTCTTTTAGGAGACTATCTGCACTTTGATCTGAAACTTTGCACACCTTTTGCATTCACAAACATCTATATAACACAATATATGAAAGGAAATATTCGAAAACCATAATAAGGGCACTTTAAATACTTATATATTTCAACTGATTTGTTGTAAGCATCAGCAAACAACAAAGAGCCAAAGTGACCACAGGTGAATGTCACATCATAAAAATAAAACTAAGAGTGATTGTTATGATGTTATAATATCATTATATTTAATGACACTATGACATTTCTTATAGTCTCTCATTCATAGTAAAAACATGAGGATGAATTCAACCTCTCTTATCTCCTGTAGGAAATAAAAGGCCTTAAGAGATTCACTCTAACGGCGGTAATTGAAAAGATTAAGTAACATACTGGAGTTCAGCGGCGGTGCATTGCACAGAGCACAAGCCTGATTGAATTTTTAAGTTATAAGGGGGTATTTGATTTGCATTGAGTGTCCGCAGTGGTGCCACTTTCAGCGGAATATAGAAAATTATACTTAACATGCTACATTAGGGGTGGAATGGATTTTATAAATTCAAAGCACTTAGGAAAAATCGAAATTAACCTTAAATGCACATGACATCTATGAAAATGTTATAGGTTGTGTCACTGTTGCCTAAGAGCTGAGCATGATGGGATATTTATAGGATCGTTTTTGCTAATGCAAGCATCACTAATAATATATGGAAGCCTGTTTCCATAGATAAATAAATGATTTCGATCTCACAATTGTGACTTTCAATGTCAGAATGCGACTTTCTTACTTCAAACTTTATCTTGCAAAAGTGGAAAATTATTACTGATCCTATTTAAATCTTTTCCTATTTTTCTTATAAAGGAGCTAAAATGCCCCTTTCACAAGATGTAATATAAGTCTCTGGTGTCCCCAGAATGTGTCTGTGAAGTTTCAGCTCAAAATCCCCCACAGATCATTTATTATAGCTTGTCAAATTTGCCTCTATTTGGGTGTGAGGCAAAAACACGCCGCTTTTGTGTGTGTCTCTTTAAATGCAAATGAGCTTGCTGCTCCCGGCCCCCTTTCCAGAAGAGGGCGGAGCTTTAACAGCTCAACAACAACAAAGCTGGAGAATCTCACGCAGCCAAAATGAGGATTGTCAGTAACGGTGTTCAGCCTTACATTGTTCAAACTGGAGTCGACACTGATGGAGAGACTCAGGAAGAAGTTACAACTTTTAGACGTTTCTGAATGGTTAGTGGATAAATTGATGTAGTTGCTGTGGATTCAACTCATCCACTAGCATGTGCCGTCATGTTCATCTTTTGTGTTGAATTGACCCTCGTTTGTGAAGCAGTCTGGCGTAAAATGGCGGCATTTACAAAAACAACTCTTCCTCTTCTCTAAAGCAGCCCAACATGGCCTCACCCCCTTTGTTGTGTGTTCTCGGGGGCGGGGTTTATGTAAATTTTGGGGTTTGTGATGTCACTAACCCAGGAAGAAGCTCGTTGTAGTCCCTACCAGCCGTTTTCTGCGATTTCTGTAAAAGAAAATATCTCCGTTTGCATTGAGCTTTGAGTGTCGTAACTTTGCAGATGTTGTTTATGCTCAAACAGCAACATTACACACTAACTAAAGTTAAAAAATCATAATCAAGGACCCTTTTAACACAATTTAATTTGCAACTACATGTCAACTAATTCCCATTAGAGTATTAGTAGACTGTTAGGTTAGGGTTAGTAGAATAAGTTGACATGAAATTGTTGCTTATAGAACGTCTGTTGAAGATAAAGCAGACAATCTACTAATACTCTAATGCTATTGACATGTAGTTGCAAAGTTACTCATAGTTAGTAAAATGTCTACAGTGGATTATCAAAATAAAGTGTAAACATTTGTCTTTAGAAATGTAGTTTTCTAAAGCCAATATATTGCCAGATTCAGGGGAAGCCTTTGAAAGAAACTTGACACAAATCAGAAGGTTTTGAAAGAGTCTCTTCAAATCAATCCTTGATGCTGACTCTAAAAACAGCATGATGTAGAAGAGAGGTTCATGGACGCCAGCTGAACACTCTGCACCCAAAGAGAAAAATAACCATTTAGACTCTTTGGCCGCTTAATTCTAGTACAGTACTTGAGTAGAGGAGGGATATCAGGGTTTCTGTGTGTCTGCAGCTTCATCAAGTTTGGGCCGGTTCCTGCGCTGGAGTGGGGCAAGATCAAGTCTGCAGCATTATGTAAGTTTCTCATAAATACTGCGATAATATCAAGTTGACTTCATTTCCGCTACAGCGGCCCCACGTTCGGCGCATCATACTGATGTATTTTTCATTAAAATCATAATTGGCGGCACGCCGAGGTGGCACCTAATTGCTCTCATATCATCTCTGATTGTAACCTGATCTTATTGTTGCAGCGCTGCGGCAGACGCATTCATATCTGAACGCACAAAGCTGGGTTATGAAAGCGTAGCCGCAGGCATGCTGCTTTACATGTGAACACCACACCTCCCCGAGCTCGACTGGCTTCGGAGAAACGACGTCGGGAACTCAACACATTACAGCTCTCTGACTACATCTGACGCCACGTGCCGGTGACAGGGAGCTGATGGAAGGAGGTGCGGTGGTGGTCTGGGAAAGCGCTCCGCTGGGCACTGAGCCGGATAAAATTAGGCAATCAAAAAGAGATCCCTGCCAGCACAAAGACTTTATTTTTCATGAGCAACAAGTAGACCTGAGCTTTGATACACTGGGATGTGTCGAGTGACTGGAATGAGTGAAGGGTAAATGTCATTTAAAGTGAAGTTAAGGGTAATATTTAAAAAAGGGTTATGGTGAGGCACTTCCAATGGAAGTGAATGAGACCAATTTTTGGTGCATTCAAAAGTAGTAATGTGAGGTTTATAATTATGTTCAAATTTGTGCATTATTTAAGTTGCAAAGCTGTTTAAATCACCATTTTTTACAGTAGTTTTAGGGTTTTATTGTTCATGATATTGCGTTGTCATGGCAACAGAGTTGGAAAACTGGATATAACTTCACACTCAAAAGTTTTTGTTCATATTAAAATCATTTTTATCATGCATATTGTTCACGTCTTGTGGCTATATATTGAAACAGTGAGTACTTTAACATTTCCATTCATTTCAAGTGCACCGTAACCCAGATTTTATTAGAAAAATAGACGATTGGAAATTAAACTTTGTGAATATTCTTGGCATTACATGACATGAATGCTGAAGTTAATCCAAGTAGCCGACATCAATCATCAACATAGGTGTAGCTGACATTTATCGACTTTTTTCAGCGTCAAAATTTCAGATTAAAATGTTTTAATCACCTTTTCACTTCAGTTGCCTTGCTGTGTGACAACTGAATGAATTTCCTCCATTAATATGAGATGAACAATTAAACTAAAAGTAGAAAAAATACAGGTTTGAGTTGACATATGACATCTAAAACTGCTGTTAGTGCTTAAAGGGTTAGTTCACCCAAAAAATGACATTTCTGTCATTAATTACTTGCCCTCATGTCGTTCCAAACTCGCAAGACCTGTTCATCTTCAGAACACAAATTAAGATATTTTTGGATGAAATCTGTTTGTTTTTTTTTTTATCCCCCCCATAGGTGAGTAATTAATGACAGAACTTTCATTTTTGGCAGAATTAACCCTTTAAGGTCCCGATATACTTCAGGTGAAATCAAAGAATGAACTGGTGTGATGTAAATTCGAACAAAATCAGGCCAAAATGAAGTTTGGTTTCTGTTTGTCATGGGAGTTCGAAACTACAGAGCCCTGCACACAATATGTCTAGTCTATTTTGTTTATATATATATATATATATATATATATATATATATATATATATACATACATACACTACCGTTCAAAAGTTTGGGATCGGTAAGATTTTTAATGTCTTTAAAAGAAGTATCTTCTGCTCACCAAGGCTGCATTTATTTGATTAAAAATACAGTAAAATCAGTAATATTGTGAAATATTATTACTATTTAAAATATTTTCAAATAGAAAGCAGTTATTTTAAATTGTAATAATATTTCATAATATTACTGTTTTTACTGTATTTTTAATTAAATAAATGCAATCTTGGCAGACGAAACTTCTTTTAAAAATATTAAAAATCTTACCGATCCCAAACTTTTGATCTGTAGTGTATATTATATATATATATATATATATATATATATATATATATATATATATATATATATATATATATATATATATATATATAAGTGACCACAAATTAAGAATTCTTTCTATCATTTTAAATAAATTCTAAAACGCACGATATAAAAGTTTGTTCCCTCATTTTACATAATCACACAATAGAATAATTCCCAATTTATTAAATCATGGCAACGTTGTACAAATTTGTTCCGCCGTTTTGATTGAACTAAGACAAGGGAACAAATTATGATATTGTGCTCATGATTTAGTAAAACGAAGGAAAGAATTATAATATTGTGCACACGATTTAGTAAAATATGGGAACTAAATATTATTCATATGTCATTAATTAGTAAAATGTGGTGATGTATTAGTAATTTGTGGGAATTAATTGTTAATTCGTGGCCACAATATACATATTTTTCCCACATCATGTGCAGGACTCAGTATGAAACACATTACCAAAGCGAACTTTCAAGAAAAGTTAGTTCTAACTACACCGCTTTCCAAATGATTATGCAAGTGACATATCAGTAAGATTTCAGTAGAATAAACATTCAGATTTTAGGTATTTGAAGCTCCTGGTGTCTCTGGAGTCTCAATATGCTCTCCATGCAGGCTGGCATTCAGTTTTCACACAATATTAGTTGTTTTCATGCCTTTTGCACATCATTGCACCATTTCATGCTTTTCATCTTCAGAAAGATCTTTCTTCCTCTCCATATGGCATGAGAACTGTGACTTGCTTAATAATGTGAAACAACCTGTAAGTAGGGTTTCCATTGATCTGGCAAATTATTTTGTCTGAGATTGATACCAGTTATCTAAAAAGACATGGAGAAATAAACAAACAAACACTTTGTTAGAAAAACTAAAATCTGAATGTTTATTCTACTGAAATCTTACTGATATGTCACTTGCATAATAATTTGTAACGCTGTGTAGTAAACATTGGTCCGTGGTGATTATGTAATAGGTAGGTGTGGTTCTGAAGCTCCGCCTTTTTTGACGTAGAACTCTTCTTCTGTTCAGTCCCTCACGGTCAAACTTCCATGAGTAAAAACATGAATGCAACTGCTGTTTTGATATCTACATATTAATCTAAACGTCGCTCTCAGCAGCTTTGACGACAGTGTTCGTTAACAGTATATCGCTGCTCACGTAATCCAAACTTACCCCTAAGAGAAAAATTAAAAAGAACTTCAGTGTGAGTTTATCAGAGCCTTAATCTGTCATGTCAAACACTCAAGTACCCAGTGTGAGTCTCTCTGAAACTCCCATGACACATCTGCTCAGGAAAATGAAACACAGGGTGACCTTTTGCTGCTGCTTTGAAGCTTAAATGAATAATAAATGTTGTAGACAATCATGCTTTGGTCAAGTATTAACTATTTATGTTTACAGGGAGCCCCCACGGCCTACATTCACAGAGAGCGCAGTCGGAATAATGCCTTCCTTATGCTGCATCGTAAGGTGTGTATTTAATATTATTTCATACTATTATTAATATTTTGAATTACCTTTTATTTTCAGTTTTCATTTTGATTTAATAATAATAATTTTTATTTATATAGTGCCTTAAGGTCGCTTTCCACGAAATCAATCATACATCAGCAAAACAACCAATACAAAAAAGCATTACATCATCAAATACTAAGGCAAATAACAGCAGGACAGAGGAAAAAGAAGCAAGGATGCAGTATTTTTAGATTGTGCAAATACACCAGTATTCTTTTCCGAACAAAACCTGAGACTTCTCATTAAAAGAAAACACACAAAAGCCCTAAACTCCAGGCTCTGTGCCGAATTTCATCCATTTAATTCGATATGTGAGATCTTTTCTGTCTCAGATGGTACAAAGTGTTACTCAGTGAAATGTTCAGGGACAGAAATGGCTGTCTGGCTTCGCTGCGTTCTAGAGTTCAAGACCTCCAAATGTCACCATCCGTATTAAATGTCCTTCTTCGCTCAGGAGATCAACTCTTTTTGCAGTGCTAATGGCTGTTTTAAGCTGCATTATTTTATGAAAATAACAACCCCCATTTCACTTGTTAGTCGCAACTAAAGTGGCACAATAAATTCTCACCAAAATGACTTAAGGATGTTTTATTTTACTTTAAAGCAGCATGACACCCTACGAAAGAGCTGCATGATGCCCGCATGCTACAGGTGTGTGTGATCAAAGAAGAATTAACACGAATGATGGGGAAATTATAACAAACAACAATAAAGTGTGTTCCATCTGACCAATCAGAGCAGAGCAGACCAATCGCAAAAGACTGGAAAGCAATCGTACAACAGCAGTTATCAATTCGCTAAAACATAAAAGAGTTGTGAATGCCATGAGATTGTGTTGGCTATTCATAGTAACTGTAGAGCAAAGTTCAAAGTGTTGACACCAGCTTTATCACGTTCTCACTCCACCACTCCAGCCGGGCCACATTTCACACTTCAACTTTTACAGCTGAACAAATACATCACTTGGGTTTGCATAGGTTCGAACCACACATTAGCACTCCCAGCACTATTTATACTACAAAATGGTGTAGAATAGTGTGAAATGGGAAATGAACACGACGCAACGTTTCTCCCCTAAATAAGTCGTTCCTGCATGAATCACAGTGGCATTTTGGGTGACATTTAGCAGTGTAGCCTGAGGGGATCGAGAGCATGTCCTGCTAATTTAGTAATTAACCGGGTTCATTTCCAAACTTCAAACAGAAGCGATAAGGGTGCAAACACCTGCAGACGGTGGCAGAAACTAAGAGATTGTGTCCTCCATATGCATCTGTTAATTATGATGCCTTTAATAATTAATGGAAGCGATGGTTTAATTGATACGGTTTGTGTGAACTGCGGTGCTGCACTTGAGATAATGATCCGTCACACGCCCTCACTTCTGTTGGAGAGTTTGATGAAGTGATGACAGGCTGTTAACACAATAAACCCCTTTTACCCCCAAGACCATTAGCAGGAAAACAAGCGAAACAGAACGAGCGAGAACTATATTACAGGGTGTAAAAGACACACCGAGTGTGAAGCAGCGGCTCAGTTTCAGTCTGTTCACGTCGGATGTTTTAACAATAAAAAAACTAGACCTGATAAAACTCCCAAAGCCATCCGGTCTCACGATGGAAATGTCATTCCAGTGAAGTTTTCCATGTACAAAACCTCTCAATGCTTGATTTCAACCTCATCTATCTATCTATCTATCTATCTATCTATCTATCTATCTATCTATCTATCTATCTATCTATCTATCTATCTATCTATCTATCTATCTATCTATCTATCTATCTATCTATCTATCTATCTATCTATCTATCTATCTATCGTTCCATCCATCCATCCATCCATCCATCCATCCATCCATCCATCCATCCATCCATCCATCCATCGGTCTATCTATCTATCTATCTATCTATCTATCTATCTATCTATCTATCTATCTATCTATCTATCTATCTATCTATCTATCTATCTATCTATCTATCTATCTATCTATCTATCTATCTATCTATCGATCGTTCCATCCATCCATCCATCGGTCTATCTATCTATCTATCTATCTATCTATCTATCTATCTATCTATCTATCTATCTATCTATCTATCTATCTATCTATCTATCTATCTATCTATCGTTCCATCCATCCATCCATCCATCCATCGCTCTATCTATCTATCTATCTATCTATCTATCTATCTATCTATCTATCTATCTATCTATCTATCTATCGTTCCATCCATCCATCCATCCATCCATCCATCCATCCATCGGTCTATCTATCTATCTATCTATCTATCTATCTATCTATCTATCTATCTATCTATCTATCTATCTATCTATCGTTCCATCCATCCATCCATCCATCGGTCTATCTATCTATCTATCTATCTATCTATCGATCGTTCCATCCATCCATCCATCCATCCATCCATCGGTCTATCTATCTATCTATCTATCTATCGTTCCATCCATCCATCCATCCATCCATCCATCCATCCATCCATCCATCCATCCATCCATCGGTCTATCTATCTATCTATCTATCTATCTATCTATCTATCTATCTATCTATCTATCTATCTATCTATCTATCTATCTATCTATCTATACGTCATCCCATCCATCCATCCATCCATCATTATATAACATAATAATGTGTATAATCTAATGTTGTTATTCTATTAATTTCTGTTATTTAATTGTTTTCATTTTTAATTTTTATTTCTGGTACTTATTTTAATGAGACTATATCTATTAAAAATATGTCTAAAAATACAATCAAATCATTTAAAAACACGTCTGTCAAAGCCACTGAATCCTCTGACATCAAAACATCCATTGCGAGAACAGGTAAACACTATAAGAGTGACCGTTCCCTGTGAGACTGTACGAGCTGAACATGCAGTATAACCACCGTGAGCTTTAGGACTACTGCTAATCCATTCAACTCTAACATGGATGTTATTCCACAGCAAAAGCATCTTCCCACACGCCTGCCACCCCTGAACTGTTGTAAATGAGCAGTAAGGGCAGGAGGCAGCAGCCGTCGTAACAGCGCAGACACCTGGCAGTGAGTGTCAGAGCGATGAAACTCCACTGACCCGCAGACAACAGGAACACAGCGGCTGTGAACTTGCTCATTTGGACAGAATGAGCCCACGCTGAAGCCATGTTGTTCACTGCTTGATTGAGATACACAATTGTCTCTCAAAAACTCACTAATATGTGAGTTTGAGAAGGCTTTCACACCACCGGATTGCATCTTACTTTAAGTTCATACTGAGGATTAGTGATTTCAACAAACTGTTAACACTAAATATTATACCACAATGTATAACCATCAGCATGGTTTATATTACAGACATAAATGAAGAGAGTATTGATTTTCTAAAGCCATATCCAAGCCAAGGACCAGATAGATAGACAGACATGTCATCCAAGATGTTTGTCTTTCTTTCTTCAGTCAAAAAGAAATTATAGTTTTTGAGGAAAACTTTCCAAGATTTTTCTCCATATAGTGGACTTCAATGGGGACCAACAGGTTGAAGGTCTCAGTGCAGCTTCAAAGAGCTCTACATGATCCCAGACGAGGATTAAGGGTCTTATCTAGTGAAATTATTGTTTTCTAAAAAAAACAAAAACAAATTATATACTTTTTAACCACAAATGCTTATCTTGCACTAGTTCTGCGATCTGCAACGCATTACGTAATCACGTTGGAAAGGTCACGCATGGCGTAGGTGGGAGTAACGCGGTTGGGTGAAAAACTCATTTTCTCCTCCAACTTCAAAATCGTCCGACATCGTTGTTTTGCCACTTTTTTTGTAAAGGGTGTTTGATTTTGTCTTTGCACATAAATACTTCCGTCTATGTCACATGTGACCTTTCCAACATGATCATGTAATGCGTGGCACATCACAGAGCAGTGCAAGATGAGCATTTGTGGTTAAAAAGTATATAAATGTTTTTATTTTTTTAAGAAAATGACTGTTGGTTTCTCTAGATAAGACTCTTATTCCTCGTCTGGGATCATGTAGAGCTCTTTGAAGCTGCACTGAAACTGACATTTGGACCTTCAACCCTTTGAACCCCATTGAAGTCCACTATATGGAGAAAAATCCTGGAATGTTTTCCTCAAAAGCCTTCATTTCTTTTCGACTGAAGAAAGAAAGACATGAACATCTTGGATGACATGGCGGAGAATAAATTAAGAGGAAATTTTAATTCTGAAGTGAACTAATCCTTTAATACATTCATGCTGAGTTTGTGTGTGTGTGTATACTATCCCTTTAAGAAAGAGTGGAAAACGGATACATGTATACTCAGTCTCTGGGGTGTTATTGAGAACTGAACTGTGAAGAGGGCACCTCTAGGACACTCTTGACTTCCAAATGACCCTAGATTTCTCAGGCCAATTCACAGTCAGCACGTCACAAGCAATGAGCTTTAATCGGACGGATTACACTGCTGGAGGATGGTGGAGGAATGGAAAACCCTGGATGAAGAGCCCTGGAGTTACGGAAGAACAAAGTTACTGTATGCCGAATCAAAACAAAAAGTCCATGAGTGAAAATCGTGATGAATTGAGTGGGTGTGGATTGAGAGATGAACCAGAGGAGGAAGGCGTTGCCGACGGAAAGCTTTGAGCTCTAGAAAGCCAGTAGCCAGAAGGTACTAAAAACCATGTTTAGTTCTAAAGCACAAAGCTGTCAGAGTCGATTAATTCAGCTCGTGTGGAGAATTCACAACACTGCCTCTCTAACACAAGAACACAAACGCACGCGGCTCTCTGGGGAACGAACTAAAACACCTTTTAGAATACAAAACAACCTGTGCAGATCCATAACACACTCTACCCTTTGTGTGGTTGATTTCTTGAGATACATTACAGATGTGTGAAATCTCAAAGCAGCTAAATTGAGACACCGCTTACAAAGAGAAACCTCAGACCTGCCAGTGGTTATGAAAGCCCCCGGGTTTGGTTTCAGATGCATATTCCTCCACACTTCTATCATTATATGAAGTCTGAGACTATGAATAGATGATGAAATCGTGAGCAGACACAGTGATGTGATCTGACAAGAATCTCTGACATTTTCTGATTCCTTCTCTTTGATTCAGAAGTTGATACTTTTGTGGTTTCATGTTACTCAGTATGTAAAGGTTTTTATACTTACATGCTGGCCCACACAAAACACCTTACACTCACACACATACATGCTATATATATATATATATATATATATATATATATATATATATATATATATATATAGTATGTTTAATAATTCAAATCATACATTCTTCCCTTACTACTGGTATTATATACTTAATAAAGCTGGCGGCAGATTCTGCATTTACTCATTCTTCTTGATTTAAAGGTGCCGAAGAACATGTTTTCAAAAGATGTAATATAAGTCTAAGGTGTCCCCTGAATGTGTCTGAAGTTTCAGCTCAAAATACCCCATAGATTTTTTTTAATTCATTTTTAACTGCCTATTTTGGGGCATCATTAAATATGCAGCGATTCAGCGCGCGGCCCCTTTAAATCTTGTGCTCCATGCCCCAAGAGCTCGCGCTTGCCTTAAACAGCATAAACAAAGTTCACACAGCTAATATAACCCTCAAAATGGATCTTTACAAAGTGTTCGTCATGCAACATGTCTAATCACTTAAGTATGATATTTATTTGGATGTTTACATTTGATTCTGAATGAGTTTGATAGTGCTCCGTGGCTAAAGCTAACATTACACACTGTTGGAGAGATTTATAAAGAATGAAGTTGTGTTTATGAATTATACAGACTGCAAGTGTTTAATAATGAAAATAGCGACGGCTCTTGTCTCCGTGAATACAGTAAGAAACGACGGTAACTTTAACCACATTTAACAGTACATTAGCAACATGCTAATGAAACATTTAGAAAGACAATTTACAAATATCACTAAAAATATCATGATATCATGTTATTGCTCCTTCTGCCATTTTTCACTATTGTTCTTGCTTGCTTACCTAGTCTGATGATTCAGCTGTGCACAGATCCAGACGTTAATACTGGCTGCCCTTGTGTAATGCCGTGAACATGAGCTGACATATGCAAATATTGGGGGCGTACATATTAATATTTGAAATTTATTTATTTAGGATAAACCACTTGAGATGTAGCATCTCGTTTTCGAGGGGGTCCCAACATTCAAAATTACATAATCTTAACATACAAACATCATGAAATTCTAATTAACAATACAAACACAACACACAGAGGGAAAAACAAAAACAATTAACAGTCGTGTAACAGTTATGTAACAGTCGGTGTTATGTTGAGATTCGCCTGTTCTTCGGAGGTCTTTTAAACAAATCAAATTTACATAAGAAGGAGGAAACAATGGAGTTTGAGACTCACTGTTTGTCATTTCCATGTACTGAACTCTTGTTATTCAACTATGCCGAGGAAAATTACATTTTTAATTCTAGGGCACCTTTAAGCGCAGCTTTTGACACCGTTTCGCATAGTGTTTTATTGGAGAAACTGATTTCCCTTGAAATCTCTGATATTCCCTTTGCCTGGTTTAGATCCTATTTATTGTGTCAGACTCGGTATGTTCAAATTAAAAGTTTCAGATCACGGGCCTTTCAGATTATAGTGGCATGCCTCAGGGCTCAGTCTTGGGCCCCCTTCTGTTTATTATTTAGCTTTTGTCTTTAGGTCACATTTTCTGTAAAATCTGTATATATATTTTTATTGTTATGCTGATGACACCCAGCTCTATCTAATCAGTTGTCAATTTTCACTTAAATTCCCTAAATTCAGCACAAACTGAAAAAAAGCTCACAGATTTCAACTAGGAACATATAAAAGATCAATTATTTACATAAACAAATATAAAATTCACAGTTTTGAGGAAAATGAGGAAATGAATGAGGAAAAATAAGCTCACAGATTTGATATGGAGGATCTATATAAGATGTTATATTTACACTAGCAATTTTTCTCACATTTTTCACAAAATGATCTCAAAAAATGCAAAACCGAAGGATCATTCTTTTAAAAAAAAGATTCTAAGCTGTCGCATTATGCTAAAATAAATAAAAAGGTTTTTATGAAACTTTTTATGGCTCGTGACTCATCACATTTAGCAAACACAGTCAAACACATTCACAGTGTTTGTATTATGCATTTCAGGTCTCATTTTATTGGTTTGTTTTGCTCAGCCTAGCAGGAAGTTTCTTCTTAAATGGAGCAGGTACTGGGTTTAAAACCACAATGAAGTCAGGAGGACTCATCTGCATTTGAATGCAGGTTTAAGTGAATATTTTTCTTTCTCGCTGAGTCACGGAAGGACGTTTACTGCGGTGAGTGAATCGAGGCAGAAAAGCAGGATGCTTCCGTGCTGTGCGCGTGCGGAGCAGGAAGCGTCCAGCTGGTGTCTGCTCACCTTTCACCTGTGGAGCGCTCACTCCCCGGGACACGGCCGTCTACACGCTTAAATGCTAAGGTTCTGGACACTGAGCGGCAAATGTTGCTTGCTATGGGACACAGTGGGGCATTTGATGGTTCAGAAAGCAGAATTCAAATCTGAAGGTGTTTGTTTGTTTCACATCTGTACATTAGAAAGTACATCTATTAATTCTAAAGAATGACATTATGTTAAAATCAAAATTGACGTTTCTGGTCGTATTGTGAACAATTCATCAGCGCACATTTTTCTAAAGAAGAAAATGTGTCTGTCTTTGTAACAATTCATTGAAATGTGATAACTTGTGCACCTGTCATACAGAGAATGCTTTTCACTGTCCAATTGATCCTTTTTCGCTTGTTTTTATGTCACATTACAGAAGGAAAATGGTTTGCAAACACTTTTGCATGCAGACTTTAATAAGTTTATTTATTTAAAAATATATTATTTGGTAAAACAGTGTCCATGTTACATGAACTTACTGTAGTAATATCGGTAAATTATGCATAATTAGGTGCAAACAACCCAAAAACCAAATCCTATTCCTAAATCTAACCCACAGAAGGTATATGTTATTAATTAATATTGCTCCGTACTTAAATGTATAATTACTCAATACTTAAATGTGAAAATAAAGTGTAAAATTTAGTTTAGGTTCAAATTAGGTTCAAATTAATACTACTACTACTAATAATAATTATTATTATAATATTATAATTATTGTGAACCCAATTACACAGGTACAATTGATCAAAATAAAATCTAATAATAAAATAATTAATTATTATTATTAGTAACCTAATTTGACAGGTATGGTTCTAAATTAAATAATTGTGATACTATTACTACTACTATAAATAATAATAATAACAACAACAATAAATCAATTATAATATAATTATTATTATCTTTATTATTATAATTAACCTAATTGGACAGGTACAATGGTCCTAAATTAAATAATCATGATAGTACTAATAATAATAATACTTATAATACATTAATTATAATAGCATGCTAATAATAATAATTAGTATTAGTATAATAATATATAATAATACAACAATTATTATTAATTTATTAGTAGCAGTAGTAGGTTCTAGAAGGGCACAGGTAACACAAGAGGAGACGCACGACACCTGCTGGTATCAGACTGATGTAAAAGATAAGTCGGTTCGACAGAACAAGACGAGAAAGGTCACGGTGGACGGCTTCAGCTTTAATGCTGTTTATCAGTACAATTTTATCAATAATTATATCAAAGTCAGGTAGTAGTAAACAGAGCTCTCAACCCTTCATCCAGTGTCAAGAGAGCATGCATAGGTCAACATGAAATCAAAATTGCTCTATTTACTTTCCTAATGCTCGTTCTTGGTTTTATGAATTATTCATCAGTGCATGTTATTTTAAGGAAAAATAATAATATCTTTGTAACCGTTCATCAAAACATAATAACATGCTCCACTTCTAGAATGATTTTCCTTCTCAGCTGACAACTACCTGTCGCATACAGACAACCTTTCACCATCCAATCAATTCATGACGGATAAAATTAAGTGCTGTCCTACAGTTTTGTCACACACATGTTCTTGTTTTAATCCCAAATTTGTCACATTACAAAAGTAAAATGTGTTGTAAACCTTGTTTCATGCTGATTTTAAAACTGAAGACTTAGAGGACAAAATCTTCCTTTCTCTCCTCTCCATGGCATTTAGTATTAATTAAAATCCAATCAAATGTGCTTTCTTTTTGTAAAGGATTCAGAATCAAAAGGTAAAACTGACTTTGTGATTGAACACAATGATCAAAAGTTCGGACTAAATAGCGAGTCTCTCTGCTGGGATTAAAGTTGACTTTTGTGGTGGCAGTGATTCATAATTTCCACATTAAAAGCAAGAATTCCCCAGGAAGTCACACCTCTGTTATGGACAAGTGAAGTTAATTAGCCCATTGTATCCGGCCTGTAGTTTGTCAAAGTGGCACAAGAGAAGCCTTTTTAAGAGTACAATTAAGATGCCAGTCACACTGATC